>NW_026728115.1:309343-580388 GCF_030684315.1 Stegostoma tigrinum | reverse complement strand
TCCCTGGACTGACCTATCCCCTCCCTACCTCCCAACCTATACTCTCTCCACCTATCTTCTTTTCTCTCCATCTTCGGTCCGCCTCCCCCTCTCTCCCTATTTATTCCAGAACCCTCACCCCATCCCCCTCTCTGATGAAGGGTCTCGGCCCGAAACGTCAGCTTTTGTGCTCCTGAGATGCTGCTTGGTCAGCTGTGTTCATCCAGCCTCACATTTTATTATCTTGGATTCTCTAGCATCTGCAGTTCCCATCATCTCTGACATCAGCTTCCCTGCGTCTCTGATGCTGCTTGTCCTGCTGTGTTCATCCACATCAACACCTTGTTACCCCCCATTCTCCTTTGTTTGTGTTTTCTTGTTCTTCCTCCCTTCCTCTGATTCTCTCCCCCTCTCTCACCTCTGCTGGCTCTAATTTCACTCCCTTGTCATGTTCCCTTATTTCCATCTTTCTGTCCCTTCTCTCTCTCTCTCCACCCACAAACTCACTCTGGCTTTATTCACAGGGGGAGAGAGTACAAGAGGAAAGGAAACCAAAGCACGCAGCGCCTTTGGCTGAGAGAGAAATGAAGAACTGCCGGAGATTTTCCAAACCCTGACGCAGGGGTTGCCTCTCTCTCTCTCAACAGTCTCTGTGACTGCCCCATCAAACCCCACACCCATTCCCGTCCCATGGTGTCTCTCCACAAACCCACCTCCGGGTGGAAATGCCAACACAAGTTGCTGGAAATGCTCAGCATCTGTGAAGAAAAAGTCCCGAGGTACCGTTTTGGGTGCGATGACCCTTTCCCTCAGAGCTCCGGCTGGAAATGCTCCAGCCTCTGAGACAGGGTCCCCTTGAGGTCGGAGAGCTGCGGCTCCATCTCGGCTGTTCGCTCGGCATCAGGAGCTCCCCTCAGCCCCAGGAAGGGGTATGATCACCCCCTAACCTTATACTGACAGTGGTTGTGTCCTTCCCTCATCCCCGGGAGCCCCTCCTGTCTTCTCACCTTGTCACCGGGGTGCTATTCGACTAGGGAGGGCTGTGCGATAAAGATCCTACTTCCCACAGCGGCAGGGGGAGGGGGCATCCCTTCGCTCCTAAAACACCCCCTCCCATCCAATCTTGTGGCGATGGCTGTTCGGCTGCAGAAAGCGGCGCTGCCCGTGACCCCAAACCTCCCTACAACACCCCTCTCCTAATCCGACCCTTTTGCAGTAGCTGTCGGCCACTCAGTCACTGGGCTGTACAATAGTGACTCTCCCCATGTCCACTCACTTCCAGGGCGGCTATCCTCCAACCCCGACCCCATCCCATCCGCCTCCTTCCCTTTACCATGTAGTACGAGAGCTGCAGGCTGGTCGGCTCCAGAAACCCGCGCAAGGCTGGATAATAGACACCCTCCCAATGTCCCCAGCCTTCCCCTCACCCGGGGAGGGGAATTCTCACCCCCAAAACATCCATTCCCAACCCCTCGCTTTGGGATAGGAGCGGCGCACGATGTGAAACAGGGACCGTGCTCATGTCCCCAATCCTCCCTTCACCCCAAACCACCACCCCGCAGCTTACCTTGCAGTAGGAGATAGTTGTCGGCTGCTCAGCTACGGAAGGCGTCGCGGACCCGCGGCCGGGTGCTCGGGGAGCGCGGGCTCAGTGCCAGGCAGCTGTGCCCAGGCGCCGGGCGAAGAGGCCTTCTCCCACCTCGGATCCCCGCTCCCGGCACAGGCGGCGCAGGACCGAGCCACTGAGCAGCGAGCGCTCCAGCAGCCCGGATGCCTGCTCCCAGCCCGGTGGTCATGCTGGAGGCCGCTGGAGAACAGGAGGTTGTAGGGGTACGGGAGCGTGGTGCGATGATCCCCGTTGCTGAACAGCTGGGTCCTCAGAACCCTCCCGGGAAAAGGGATCCAGACAGCGGACTCGTCGCCGAGGGAGTGGGGGGGGAAAGGCGTGAGTCGGAACAGGAGAGGAAGGGGATTGACTGAGAGGGAGAAAGAGACAGACTGTGTGTGTGTGTGTGTCTGTGTGTGTCTGTGTGTGTGTGAGAGAGAGAGAGAGGGGATTAGAAATGCAGTCTGATTGCGGATGGGTTGGGTTTAAATAGAGATTTTTAAACTTCGTTCAAAAAACTCACAACGCTCCCTGCTGAGCGGGTGGAGAGGCTCGGATAGAGAGGAAGAGAGACACAGGGGGGCGGGGGAGAGGGGACAGAGAGAGGTTCACAGGGAGAGACGGAGAGACGGAGAGACAGGGAGACAGGGGAGAGAGAACGGCAGAAGCACACACAGACGGAGCCAGATACAAGACGAGAGATAGAGAGGGGCGCACACAGAGACCAAAGAGACAGAGTGAAAGAGGAGAGAGGAGAGAGACAGAAGTGCACAGCGAGGTGGCAGAGACAAGACGACAGAGAGAGACAGAGACACAGACACAGAGTGAGGCACACACAGAGAGATGGAGAGACAGAGATTGTGTGTGTGGCGGGGGGTGGGTTTGGAGAAAATGGGGGAGAGAGAGAGAGAGACAGAGTCGTCGAGTTGCACAGCAGGGAAACAGACTCTTCAGTCCAACTCCTCCAGGCCGACCAGATACCGTAACTGACTAGTTCTGTTTGCCAGCCTGTAGCCCATATCCCTCCAGCCCCTTCCTATTCATGTGTCCCTGCAGATGACTTCTAAATACTCTGAGTATAACAGCCTCTGTCACTCCTCTGGCAGTTCATGCCACACACAAACTACACTCGGGAGAACACGTTGGCGCCAAATCCATCTCCCATCCTCTGAGAAAAGGAACCGGAAATGACATCACCAACCCAAGGAAACCGGAACACTGAAAGAGAAGGCGGGACCTAACTCCAGCGCTTCCCCGGATGCTCACTGATGATTTTACCTGGAATGGTGCCGAAACGTCTGCAAACTAACCTTCCAGCTCAGTGAGCAATCTTACATCCAGAACCTCAACCCTGAGATACAAATCTTCTCAAAACTCGATAATGCTTTGCCAGTTGATTAACAGATGCATCCGATTTTTTGAAAAAAATAAACGTTTTTTGCTGGATGTATGACTGACTGACCAGTGTTTATTGTCCTTCCTGAACTGAGCCTTGGGAGCTCTGCAGACCAATGGTATCAACGTGGATTTCACAAGCTCCAAAATCTCCCCTCCCACCACTGCATCCCAAAACCAGCCCAGCTCGTCCCCTAATCTGTTCTTCCTCTGACCGATTCCCCTCCTCCCAGCTCAAGCCAAATCCCCATTCCCGACCTCCAAACCTCTTCCCGCCCCCTTGACCTGTCCGTCCTCCCCAGACTGACCTAACCCCTCCCTACCTCCACACACACACTCACCTCCACTGGCTTCATGTCCGCCCCTTTTACTTAAGACCAGAAGACATCGGAGTGGAAGTAGGGCCATTCGGCCCATCAAGTCCACTCCACCATTTAAATCATGGCTCAGGGGCATTTCAACTCCACTTCCCTGAACTCTCCCCGTTGCCCTTGATTCCTCGTGAGATCAAGAATTTGTCAATCTCTGCCTTGAAGGCATCCAACGTCCTGGCCCCGACTGCACTCCATGGCAATGATTTCCACAAGGCCCGCCACTCTCTGGCTTTACAAATGTCATCTCATTTCCATTTGAAATTTACCCCCTCTAATTTTAAAGCTGTGCCCATGGGTCCTCGTCTCCCGGCCTCACGGAAACAACTTCCTAGCGTCCACCCCTTCCGAGGCAGACATTATGTTGTAAGTTTCTATTAGATCTCCCCTCAACCTTCGAAACTCTGATGAGTACAATCCCAGGATCCTTAGCCGTTCATCGTATGTCCAACCTACCACTTCAGGGATATTCCGTGTGAATCTCCGCTGGACACGCTCCAGGGCTAGTATGTCCTTTCTGAGGTGCGCGGCTCAAAATTGGACACGGTATTCTAAATGGAGCTTAACTAGAGCTTTATAAAGCCTCAGAAGCACATCGCTGCTTTTATATTCCAACCCTCTTGCGATAAAGGACAACATTACATTCACTTTCTTAATTACGGACTCTACCTGCAAGTTAACCTTTAGAGAATCCTGGACCAACACTTCTAGATTCCTTTGTACTTGAGCTTTACGAATTTTCTCACCATTTAGAAAATAGTCCACGCCTGTATTCTTCTTACCAAAGTGCAAAACCCCACATTTACTCACATTGCATTTCATCAGCCATTTCCTGGACCACTCTCCTAAACTGTCTAACTCTTTCTGCCGCCTCTCCACCTCCTCAGTACTACCTGCCTGTCCACCTATCTTCGTATCATCGGAAAACTTCGCCAGAATGACCCCGGTCCCTTCATCCAGATCATCAATACGTAAGGTGAACAGCTGCGGCCCCGACACCGAAACCTGCGACACCAATCGTCACCGGTTGCCATTCCGAAAAACAGCCTTTTATCCCAACTCTCTGCCTTCTATCAGACAGCCAATCCTCAATCCAAGCCAGTAGCTCATCTCAAACACCATGGGCCCTCACCTTGCTCAGCAGCCTTCCGTGAGACACTTATGAAAGGCCTTTTGGAAGTCTAGATAAACAACATTTACTGGGTTTCCCCGGTCTAACATACTTGTTACCTCTTCAAAGAATTCTAACAGGTTTGGCAGGCACGACCTCCCCTTACTACATCCATGCTGACTTGTTCTAATCTGACCCTGCACTTCCAGGAATTTCAAAATCTCATCCTTGACAACGATTCAAGAATTTTATCAACTACCGAGGTCAGGTTAATCGGCCTGTAATTTTCCATCTTTTGCCCTGATCCTTTCTTAAACAAGGGGGTTACAACAGCAATTTTCTAATCATCTGGGACTTTTGAAAGATCACATCCAAAGCCTCTGCTATTTCCTCAGCCACCTTCCTCAGAACTCTACAATGTAGCCCATCGGGGCCAGGAGATTTAGCAATTTTTAGACCTTTTAGCTTTTCTAGCACTTTCTCTTTTGTAATGCCTACCATACTCAACTTTGCCCCCTGACTCTCCCTAATTGTTGGCATACTACTCATGTCTTCCACTGTGAAGACTGACACAAAGTACTTATTAAGTCCTTCAGCTACTTCCTTATCTCCCATCACCAGCCTTCCAGCATCAATTTGGAGCGGCCCAGTGTCTACTTTTGCCTCATGTTTGTTTCTTATGTATTGAAAGAAGTTTTCACTGTGATTTCTAATATGACTAGCTAGCCTTCCTTCATATTTGATCCTCTCCTTCCTTATTGCTCGTCTGTCTCCTCTGCACCTATCTTCCCCTCTGTCCATCTTCAATCTGCCTTCCCCCTCTCCCTGAAAATTGATGTTCAGGGAGATCTGGGTGTTAAGGTCCATTGTTCCATGAAGTTGGCAATGCAGGTCAACAGAGTGGTTAAGAAGGCATATGGTGTGCTTTCCTTCATCGGACGGGGTATCGAGTACAAGTGTTGGCAGGTCATTTTGCAGTTGTATAAGACTTTGGTTCGGCCACACTTGGAGTACTCCGTCCAGTTCTGGCCGCCTCATTACCAAAAGAATGTGGATGCTTTGGAGAGGGTGCAGAGGAGGTTAACCAGGATGTTGCCTGGTATGGAGGGTGCTAGCTATGAAGAGAGGTTGAGTAGATTAGGATTATTTTCATGAGAAAGACGGAGATTGAGGGGGGAACCTGATTGAGGGCTACAAAATCATGAGGGATACAGACAAGGTGGATAGCAAGAAGCTTTTTCCCCCAGAGTTATTGACTCAATTACAAGGGGTCATGAGTTCAAACCGAGAGGAGGAAAGTTTCAAGGAGATATGCAAGGGAAGTTCTTTAGGAAGAGGGTGGTGGGTGCCTGGAATGCGTTGCCAGCAGAGCTTGAAGACGCAGACACGATAGGGTCTTTTAAGATGTACCTGGACAGGTACACGGATGGGCAGGGAGCAAAGACCCTGACAAAATAGACGACAGGTTTAGACAGAGGATCTCGATTGGCGTAGGATTCGAGGGCCGAAGGGCCTGTTCCTGTGCTGTAATTTTCTTTGTTCTTGGATCAGATAAGAAGGAAAAGGGAGGTGTATAACAGTTATCAAGGGAATAAATCAACAGAGTCCCTGTAGACACACTGACATCAACCAGGCCAACATCCCCAGCACTGAGGCACTGACCATCCTCGATCAGCCACAATGGGCTGGACACTTCATCTGTATGACTGACACGAGACTCCCCGCATGTTCTAATCCCAGCTTCAAAACAGTAGGCGAGACCCAGATGTGCAGAGGAAGCACTCGGTGATAAACTCAAGGCCTCAACGGTGAAGTGCAACATTCCTGCAGACACCGAGAATCACCGGCCGAAGACGGTCCGATGCCTGAGGAGCACCTGGGAAGGCATCAACACCTCGAGGCTTGATTTGGAAGCAGCGGAAGCCATGCAGCTACATCAACAACGCCCTCACCCCTTCCCACGACCGCCTTCTGCCCCAAGTGCAACAGAGCCTACGGTAGCTGCATCGGTCTGTACAGCCACCCGTAGATTCAGCCTGAGAGTGGGAGATGTCATCCACATCTGCGAGAAACCACCATGATGATGATGTATAGTGTGCAGGGGGATCTTGTCATAGCAATTAAGAGAACAAATAGAGGGCAACAGAACGCTGGTGACCAGGATTAGGATCAGGGAGAATCTCAAAATCTTCTACAAGTGTCTCAGAGCGAAAGAGAAAATCCAGGGAAAACCAGGTCTCATGAGGGATGAAGAGGCAAATGTATGGTTTGAACTGGACAGCAATTGTCAGGTGTTAAACGAGAAATTCACATCACCTTTTACATGTGAGAAGGAGCATTTTGGCACACAATTCCTGAGCAGAATTAACAGAGACTGGGGACATGTAAGGTGATCCGGTGAATTTAAAATCAGAAGAATTACCTGGAGAACAAGTAACATAGTTCCACTTATCAAAATGCATGACAAACATCAAGCAGAGTATTACAGTCTGGTGAGTATCACATCAGTAGATAGGAAAATATTGGAGAATATTCTGAACGGCAGGCTTAATTTCCTTGGAAAGAAGCGGGGTTTGATCAGCAACGGTCAGCATAGCTTTGTCAGAGGGAGGTCATGCCTCACAAACCTAGATGATCCTTTCAAAGAGGTGACGGAGTGTGTAGATGGGAATTGATGCAGTGAAAACAGATTTCAGCAAAGACTTGGACAGGGTCTCACATGGGAGCCTGGCAAAGAAGGTAAAAGCTCGTGGGGTCCAGGAAAATACAGCAAGTTCAATCCAAAGTTATACATTGGTCAAATGGGCAGGTCAGTGGTAGATGGAGTGTTAACACTGCTAAGTGCATGGTAATGCAATTTGGAAGAACTAACATGGCAAGGAATCTTTCAATGGATGCCAGGACACCAGGAAGGTCAGAGCAATGGTGTGATCTTGGGGTGCTTGTGCACAGATTGCTGAACATGGCATGGCAGCTTAAAGGGACAGTTAGGAAAGCAAATGGCTGAAGAGCTGTGCAGGAGTTTGGTTAGGCCCCAGCTGAAGGACTGAGTGCAGTTCTGCTCTCGCTTTAAATTGAAGGGTGAAAGAATAGCTTTAAATTGAGGGGTGAAAGATATAGGACAGATGTCAGAGGTGGTTTCTTTACTCAGAGTAGTCAGGGAATGGAACGCTTTGCCTGCAACGGTAGTAGATTCGCCAACTTTCGGTACATTTAAGTCGTCATTGGATAAGCATATGGACGTACATGGAATAGCGTAGGTTAGATGGGCTTCAGATCGGCACGACGGGTCGGCACAACATCGAGGGCCGAACGGCCTGTACTGCGCTGTACTGTTCGATGTTCTAATGGTCTCTTCATTATACAAAAGACGTGATTGCATTTGAGCATGTGTGGAGGACATTCATCAGGATGTTCTGAGGGGGTGAAGCATTTTAACTCGATGGAGAGTCTGGATAAGTTTGAGATAACAAGAACTGTCAATGCTGGAGTCTGAGATAACACAGCGTGGAGTTGGAGGAACACTGCAGGCCAGGCAGCATCACTGTTTTATCTGGATAAGGTTGGCTTGTTTTCTTCCAAAGAGAGAAGGTTGAAGAAGGTCCTGAAAAAATGGTCTGCATTCTAATGGGTCTAGGCGAGGGAAGCAAAACGACCATTCATGGGGTGGGAGGTCGGGGGGCCAGGGGGAAGAGATACATACATTTAAGCTAAAAAGCTCAGAAGGAATTTCAGGAAAGAAAAGACACCCAGAAGGTGCTGGGGGTTTGGAATTCATTGTCTGGGACTTGCGTTGAGGTGGTGGATAATCTTTTCACATTCAAGAAAAAGGGTTGGTACAGCACTTAAAATGAAATAACATTCAAGGCAACGGGCCTATTGCTAAAACATGAGCCGAATGTGAACTTAGTGTGGCTTCAGTGGTTACAGACACAATGGAATGAAGTGCTTGTCCAATTCACACGGATGATCCCTGGAATGGTAGGCTTAACCTATGATGAATGGCTAAGGATCCTGGGATTGTACTCACTACGGTTTAGAAGGTTGAGGGGAGAACTAATAAAAACTTACAAGATAATGTATGGTTTAGAAGAGGTGGACGCTAGGAGGTTGTTTCCGTTAGGAGGGGAGACGAGGACCCGTGGGCACAGCCTTAAAATTCGAGGGGGTCAATTTAAAACTGAAATCAGACGACATTTCTTCAGCAGAAAGTGGTGGGCTTGTGGAATTCATTGCCGCAGAGTGCAGTGGAGGCCGGGATGTTGGACGCCTTCAAGGCAGAGATCGACAAATTCTTGATCTCAAAAGGAATCAAGGGCTACGCGGAGAGTGCAGGGAAGTGGTGTTGAAATGCCCATCAGCCATGATTTAAATGGCGGAGTGGACTTGATGGGCCGAATGGCCTTACCTCCACTCCTATGTCTCACGGCCTTATGGTCTAATTCTGGAGAATTCTCTTATTCTATGATTCTGGAGCAGGGGACAGTAAGTGGACAGCACAGGACAATTCACCTAACTTCTCCTTTACCAATCTTCTATCTGCCTCCCCACTTCTCCCTGTTTTTTTCAGAATCCCCTTCTCCTCCCCCATTTTTGAAGAAGGGTCTCGACCCGAAACGTCAGCTTTCTTGCTTCTCTGATGCTGCTCGGCCCGCTGTGTTCATCCAGTTCTACTCCTTGTTCTCTCAGATTCTCCAGAATTGGCAAGTTCCTACTATCTCTCGAGGAAACTGACTTGTTTTTGCACCCAAACTGTGGTGAGAATGTGGAACGCACCGACTGTGTGGATGGTAGAGGCAGAAACCATGATAACACTTAACAAGTCTTTGATTGGTCATTTGCGATACCAAGGCATACAAGGCTCTGGGTCGAGTGCTGGGAAATGTGATGAGAATAGTTCGGGACTTGCATCTTGTGAGGGCACATACAATTTGCTGAAGGGTCTGTTCCATTGCCATAGCACTCTATTATGCTGTCCCTCAATGATCCTATGACAAGTAAGTGAAGGTTTGCAGAAACAGGTACTTTTCAAGGACAATGCCAAAAGGAAAACTGATGCACAGACAAAGTGCATGTAAGAATTTAACCAAGGATTAACACCATTGAAGAGCTGGAATTTGTGCCAATGCACCAAACGTGCAGATGAAAATGCAGTGTCCAGTTTGATTGCAAACTGCAACAACCACCAGTTAGTAACATGATCAATGGAAATATCTGAATGCCTGTAGTTGTGATCTCAAGCATTTACCTGCGTCGAGTGAAACCCACCACCATAGTTCTGTTGCATCGTTAGCCACCTCGCAATCGGTGTTGCATAGTCAGTATCATTCCTTGACAACGCTTGAAGCAAGGCATAAGCAGTGGTTTCCACAGTCATCGCAAAAGCCTGTGCTGCTTCAATTGGATACGGCTTCTCGTCCTCCAACAATGGAGGCTTTCCAGGAACCGACATCACAATCTGTCATTTGAGAAAGGGATTAGCTGAGAATAAAGTTTACATCATATAGATTTTTGTTTGCATTTCAACAACACAACAATGGTTTTGCTGGTCAAGATCCAGCATTGTCTCACCACTGATATCGAGAACATTCTCCATACTTCCCGCTCAGTGATGGGTCCTTTTGTTTGGGAAAAATAGGCACCTTCGAATGCAAATGAATCAAGATGAGCTTTAGTTTCTCATCAGGCTACATGGCAGTTATAGAACATAGAACATAGAACAGTACAGCACAGAACAGGCCCTTCAGCCCACAATGTTGTGCCGACCATTGATCCTCATGTATGCACCCTCAAATTTCTGTGACCATATACATGTCCAGCAGTCTCTTAAATGACCCCAATGACCTTGCTTCCACAACAGCTGCTGGCAATGCATTCCATGCTCCCACAACTCTCTGCGTAAAGAACCTGCCTCTGACATCCCCTCTATACTTTCCTCCAAACAGCTTAAAACTATGACCCCTCGTGCTAGCCATTATTACAAGATGTTACGAACAAAAGGTGAAGGAGCAGATGAAACCATTCATAGCATCAGTCTGGATGATCTTCTTGCGCTCATCCTGAGGAGGCATCACAGATCTTAACTTACACGCAATTCAAATTATTTCACGCAATGACAAGACTGAATGTTCTGGATACTGCAAATGCCATAGCACCTGGCAGCATCCCACAAACTGTATTGGAACAATGTGCCCCAAGGTCAGCACACCAACAGTAAATGTTTTCCAGTACATTTTTAAACACTTGCGACACTCACATTTCAGAGAAAGATGACCTATCACGCAATCGGCAGACAAATTGTCCTGACCAATTATGACCTCAATGTATTCTCAATCATCAGCAAAGTAATGCAACATCTGGATGACAGTGCTGTCAAACAGTTGCACACTGAGGCTCAGTTTACTTTTCGTCATGCCACACTTCTCGCAACCTCATTCAGGATTTACCACAAATATGATCAGAGATCCTGAGCTTGAAAAGGAAGGAAACTGCAATCTGTCATTTCCACCCTGGCAACTTCTGATTGAATGTGGTGTTCAGCAGAGGAATAGGAGGTTGAGTCAGTGGCATTCACTGGATACCTGCACTGGTTGAAGTCATGTCTTCACTTGAACCAAAGTGGAGACATGAATGTTCATTGAATATTGTCCAGGTGTCCAGCAGAATTCATGACTTTTCCAACAGTGAAGTCAACGATGAGAAAATACAGTGAGACTTGGACAATTATCAGGCTTGGCCTGACAAAGGATAAGTAACATTTGCACCACACAAGTGCGAAGCAGCAATCAGCTCCAACAAGAGAGAATATGACCATATCACAAAATTCCATGTCCTTACCATCATCCTTACATTTGGTTTAAATGTGCAAGTGTTATCCAAGCCATGCAGGGCGATGGGCCAGGTGTTGGAAATGAGGTTAGAAAAATTCAGTGCTTGTCTTTGACTCTCTCAGAATCCGTGAGCTTAAGAATTTATTTCTCCTGTACTGTAGACCACTGAGGTGCTTGGCTATCCACTTCATCAAGGTTAACACTGATCTAAAACTAAACCGGAACGGTTATATAATCAGCAGTAGCCAGGTCCGTTGTACAAACCGCCCTGCTGTGGGACAGGGTCAGGTAAATCCAAGTGAGTGATCGTGGTTGGAGACTCATTCGTTGGGGGCATAGTTTCTGTAGCCACATTTGAGATACCAGGGCTGTGTGTTGCCTCCCTGGTGCCAAGGTCAAAGAAATCTCTGAGTGGTTGCAACAAATTCTTAACGGGGAGGGTGAGCAGCCAGAGGCCATTGTGCACATTGGTACCAATGACGTAGGTAGAAAGAGGGATGTGATCCTGCGGACTGTGTACAAGGAGTTGGCAAAGAGGCTGAAAGGCAGGACCTAGAGGGTAATAATTTATGGGTTGCCACGAGTGCCACATGTTAGTGAGTTAAGTCAGAGAAAGATAGGTGAGATGAATGCATTGGTTAAGGAGCTGGTACTGGGGGCAGGCTTTCAGGTTCATGGATAATTGCGACCGCTTCTTGGGCAAGGGGTGACCTGTGTAAGAGGGATGGGTTGCACCTAAACTGAACGGGAACAAATACCCTCAACAGGGAGGTTTGCTAGTGCTACTTGGGAGGATTTAAAGACTGGCAGGCAGCTGGGAACCAGAGCAGCAGGTCAGCAAGTAGATGAATTGATGGCAGGTACATGCTAGGACCAATAAATCAGAAAAGTATGGCAGCCAGAGACAGGTACATGAACATGATGGCATGAACAAGATGAAATATGTTTATTTCAGTGCAAGGAGTATTATAGGTAAGGCAGATGAGCTTAGAGCCTGGATCAGTACATGGGACTCTGATGTTGAGGCCATTACAGAGGCTTGGTTGAGACAGAGACAGGACTGGCTGCTCAATGTTCCAGGGTTTCATTGCTTTAGACAAGATAGAGGGGAAGGTAAAAGAAGGAGGTGCACTCCGAACCTGTGGGAAATGTTACATCTGCACCTCGAAAGGACATTCTGGAGGGCTTGCCCACTGAGGCAATAGAGGTAGCATTGAAAAATAAGATAGACACAATCACTCTGATCAGATTAAACTAATAGCCTGCTCCCCTGTAGCCACTGACACACTGAGGAACAAATATGTAGGCAGCTTTTGAAACGATGCAATAACTCAGAGTTGTCACAGTCAGTGAATTTCACCTCCCCGGTATTGACTGGGACTCCCTTACAACAAGAGTTTAAATGAGGCTGAATTTGTTAAGACTATCCAAGAGAGTTTCTTGACACAGTATGTGGATAGAAGATGGGCCATACTGGACTTTGTCCTGGTCAGGTAACTGGTGAGAAGGGTGGGAAAGCATTTTGGAAATAGTGATCACAACTCCTTCAATTTTAAGATTGCTATGAAGAAGGACAAGTCAGGACCTTGGGGGAAGAGTAAATTATATCAGTTTTAGGTAGGAGCTGGGGAGTGTTAATTGGGAGGAGCTGTCACATTTGCCATATGGGAATTGTTTAAAGGCCTGCTTATGAGTTTAGGATCAGGAAGGAGGAAGGACAAGGATGGCAAGGTAAAAGACCCTTGGATAATTGGGGAGGTTGTGAAGTTCGTCAAAAGGGAAAAACAAAAATATGTCAGGTTTACGAAGCTAAAATCGAACAGGGCCGACATAAAGAAAGCAGAAAAAGAAAGGCTATGAAATGACCTTGGCAAGGAGGGTTGAAGGAAATCCCAAGGCATTCTGTGCATACATCTAAAACAAGGGGATAAATAGCAAGAAGGTACGACCATTCAGGATAAAGGAGAGAACTTGTGTTTGGAAGCAGAGGATGTGGGCAAGATCCGAAATGAGTACTGTGCATCACTATTCACTCAGGCGAAGGGTATGGAGGATAGTGGGATTTGTGTGGAGCATGCGATTATGATAACAGCATTTTGAAATCAAGAAAGAGCATTAAGGTGGATAAGTCCTCAGGACCCAATGGTATCTACTCAAGGTTTTTGAGCGAGGTGAGAGAGGAGATTGTCGGGGCAGTCAGCAATATCTTTGTATCCTTGGTAGCCACTGGAGGGGTACTGGAGGATTAGCAAGTTGCTAAATGTTCTTCTTCTGTTCAAGAAGGGAAATAGGGTCAATCCAGGAAACTCTCGACTCGCGAGTTTCTCATCGTTCATTGGGAAGCTATTGGAGAGAATTCTTAGGGATTGTATTTATCTGTATTTGGAACAGCATGGCCTAATTAGGGACAGTCAGCATGGTTTTGTGCAGGGCAGGTCATGTCTTCCTAACTTGACTGAATTTTTTGAGGAGGTGACGAATGTGATCAATGAAGGCAGAGCAGTGGATATTGTTTTCATGGATTTCAGCAATACTTTCAACAAGGTGCCTCATGGTAGGATCATCCAGAAAATTAAGATGCACCGAGTCCATGGTGGCTTGGATGCTTGGATTCACAACTGGCTTGCCCAGAGAAGACAGAGGCAAGTGGTGGAAAGGTGCTTTTCAGGCTGTAGATCCAGGACGATTGGTGTTCCGCAGGGATCTGTGCTGGGACCTCTGCTGTTTGTGGTCTATACAAAATGACTGAGGTGAAAATATAGATGGATGGGTTAGCAAGTTTGCAGACAATAGAATGATTGGTAGAATCGTGATCAGTGTAGACGTCATAAAAGGATACAGATCAGTTGCAGAAACTGCAAGTGGATTTTAATCCATTAAATGTGAGATGCTCCACTTTGGGAAATCAACTATTACGGAAAAATATACAGTTAATGGCACCCCTCAGTGCAGACCCCCTCAGTGCAGAATTGTTAAGGTGGGAATGCAGGTGCACTCAATCTGTTCATTGAGAACTGTCGACGTGATATCACCTCAATTTCTCTGTTCCCCGCACCAAACCCAACCTACGTCCTGCCCAACTGACTGCCCTCCACGCACTCCGATCTCACCCTGACTTTGTTATTAAGCCTGCCGATAAGGTGGTGCTGCTGTGGTCTGGTGAGCTGAAGTCTATCTTGCAGAGGCTGAGCGCCAGCTCTCAGATACCTCCTCCAACTTCTCCTGGATCATGACCGCACCGGGCCATTGTATCTACTACAGTCACTGATCTTGGTCTGTCCGGTGATCTTCCCCCTCTGCTTCCAAGCTGAAAGGCCACAGCTCCCCACAGGTTGCTCCTACGCCCCCTAAAAATCCACAAATGAGACTGTCCTGGCAGACCCATTGTTTCAGCCTGTTCCTGCCCCACAGAACTCATCTCTTCCTACCTTGACTCAATCTTCTGTCCCCTGGTCCAAGCCCTGCCCACGTACATCCAGAAATACTCTGACATCTTACGCAGGTTTAAAAACATCAGTTTGCCGGTTCCAGCTGCGTCCTCTTTACCATGAACATGTAATTCCTTTACACATCCATTCCCCACCGGGAGGTTCTTCGGGCTGTCCTCTTCTACCTGGAGCAAAGAACTGAACATTCCCCTCACACCACCACCCTCCTCCACTTGGTCGACCTCATCCTCACCCTCAACAACTTCTTGTTTAACTCCTCTCATTTTCTTCGGGTAAGAGGAGCACCTGCATGGGCCCGAGTTATACCTGGCTCTTCACGGGGTACGTGGAACATTCCCACCCACAACACTTTCTCCGATACATCAATGATATCATCCGGCTGCTTCTCTCTCTTGTCTGAAATTGGAAAACTTCATCAACTTCGCCTCCAATTTCCGTCCTGCCCTCACTTTCACCTGCTCTCTGACTCCACCCTTCCCTTCCTCAACATTTCTGCTTCCATTCCTGGGGGTAGGCTTCGCACTAATATCCATTACAAACTCTCTGACTCTTACAGTTACCTGGTCTATATATCCTCACGCCCCACTTTCTGTAAAGACTCCAACCTCTTCACTCACTTCCTCCATCTCCATCGAATATGTTCTCATGAGGCCAACATCAACAAGGGAGCCTGCAAAATGTCCACCTTCTTCCTCAACTGAGGATTCCCCGGCTCCGCGGTCAACAAGGCCCTCAACTGTGTCCAACCCAGCTCCCGCACTTTTGCCCTCACCTTTTCTCTTCCCTCCCAAGACAGCAATAAGCTTCCACTTGATCTTACCTATCAACCCACATGCCCACATCCATACAAACATCAGGCACCATTTCCACCACCACCAGCAGGATGCCGCCACCAGATACATATTCCCCTCCTCTCCCTGATCCGCCTTTACCGGAGGACCCGGAGGAAATGCAAGCAGACACGGGGAGAACGTGCAAACTTCGCACAGACGATTGCCCGAGGCTGCAATGCGAACCACTGAGCCACCGTGCTGCCCAGAATCTTGGTGGTGTGGATGAGCAGAGAGATCTCGGTGTCCATGTGTGTAGATCCCTGAAAATTGCCACGCAGATTAATAGGCTTGTTCAAAAGGCGTACGGCGTGTTAGGTTTTATTGGTACAGAGATTGAGTTTCGGAGCCATGAGGTCATGTTGCAGCTGTACAAAACACTGGTGCAGCCGCGCTTGGAGTATTGCGTACAGTTCTGATCGCCACATTATCTGAAGGATTTAGAGGGGGTTTGTTAGGATCTTGTCTGGTGTGGAAGGAAGGTCTTATGAGGAAAAGCTTCGAGACTTGAGGCTGTTTTTGTCAGAAGAAGGTGAAGAGGCAACTTAATGGAGACATACAACATAATCAGAGGATTAGATAGGGTGGACAGCGACAGCCTTTTTCCTCGATGGTGATGGCGAGCACGAGTGGAGATAGGTTTAAATTGATGTGAGATAGATATGGGACACATGTCAGAGGGAGGTTCTTTATTCAGAGAGTAGTATGGGTGCGGAATGCCCTGCCTGCAACAGGAGTAGATTGCCAAGTTTAAGGGCATTTAAATGAACATTGCTAAATATATGGATGGTAATGGAATAGTGTCGGTTAGATGGGCTTCAGGTTGGATTCACAGGTCGGCGCAACATCGAGGGCCGAAGGGCCTGTACTGCGCTGTAATGTTCTATGTTCTATGTCATAATACTTCAGTGAATTCTGGTTACCCTGCTGTAGGAAGAATGCTGTTAAACTATACAGAGTGCAAAAATAATTACAAAAGGTCATTGCCGGGACTGGAGGGTTTACGAGGAGTGGTGGATAGGCTCGGACTTTTTCCCTGGCGTATCGGAGACGAAGGGGTGACTTTCCAGAGGTGTAAAAAATCATGATGGGCATTGATAAGGGGAATAACCAAGGTCGGGGAGTCCAAAGCTAGAAGGGAGGAGGTTCAAATGTGAAAGGGGAAAGATTTAAAAGTGACCCGAGAGGCAACTTGTCCCACACAGAGGGTGGTGCGTGAATGCAATGAGCTGCCAACAGACGTGGTAGAGGCAGATAATATTACAGTATTTAAAAGACATTTGGACAGGTACACAATGAGGAAAGGTTTAGACGGATACCAAACCTTCTTAACAGCCCTGTCAACCTGGGTGGCAACTTTCAAGGATCTGTGTTCATGGACACCGAGATCTCTCTGCTCATGTATACTCCTAAGAATCTTACCATGAGCCCTGTACTTTGCCTTCTGGTTACTCCTGCCGATGTGCATCACCTCACACTTGTCTGCATTAAACTCCATTTGCCACCTCTCAGCCCAGCTCTGCAGCTTATCTATGTCTCTCTGCAACCAATCCTTTGTCACTCTCCACAACTCCACCGATCTTAGTGTCATCTGCAAATTTACTAACCCATCCTTCTACACCCTCATCCAGGTCATTTATAAAAATGACAAACAGCAGTGGACCCAACACCCACCCTTGCGGTACACCACCAGTAACTGGTCTCCAGGATGAACGTTTCCCATCAACTACCACCCTCTGTCTTCTTTCAGCAGGCCAATTTCCGATCCAAACTGCTATATCTCCCACAATTCCATTCCTCTGCATTTTGTACAATAGTCTGTTCTGCGGAACCTTATCGAACGCCTTGCTGAAATCCATATACTCCACATCAACCGGTTTACTCTCATCTACCTGTTTGATCACCTTCTCAAAGAACTCAATAAGGTTTGTGAGGCACGACCTACCCTTCACAAAACTGTGCTGACTGTCCCTAATCAATTTATTCTTTTCTAGATGATTGTAAATCCTATCCCTCAGAACCTTTTCCAACACTTTACCAACAACTGAGGTAAGGCTCACTGGCCGATAATTACCAGGGTTGTCTCTACTCCCCTTCTTGAACAGGAGAACCACAATTGCTATCCTCCAGTCATCGGGCACTATTCCTGCAGACAATGATGAGTTAAAGATCAATGCCAAAGGCTCGGCAATCTCCTCCCCGGATTCCCCGAGGATCCGAGGATAAAACCCATCCGGCCCAGGGGTCATAGCTATCTTCACCCTCTGTAGGATTTCAAAAACCTCTTCCTTGTGAACCTCAATCCCACCTAGTCCAGTAGCCTGTATCTCTGTATTCTCCTCGACAACATTGTTGTTTTCTAGAGTGAATACTGTTGAAAAATATTCATTTAGCGCTTCCCCTATCTCATCTGACTCCACACACAACTTACCACTACTATCCTTAATTGGACCTAATCTAACTTTTGTCATTCTTGTATTCCTTAAATACCGACAGAAAAGTTTACGGTTTACCCTGATCCTATCCGCCAACAACTTCTCATGTCTCCTCCTGGCTCTTCTGAGATCTCTCTTTCGGTCTTTCCTGGCTACCTTGTAACCTTCAAGCACCCCAACTGAGCATTCACATCTTATACTAACAGAAGCCTTCTGCCTCCTCTTGACCAGAGATTCCACTTCCTTCGTAAACCATGGCTTCCGTGCTCTACAGCTTCCTCCCTGCCTGACAGGTACATACTTATCTAGGAAGCACAGGAGCTTTTCATTGAATAAGCTCCACATTTCTACTGGGCCCATCCCCTGCAGTTTCCTTCCCCATCCTATGCTCTCTAAATCTTGCCTAATCTCATCGTAATTGCCTTTCCACAGATATAACTCTTGCCCAGTGGTGTACACCTATCCCTTTCCATCACTAAAGTAAACATAACAGAATTCTGATCGCTATCACCAAGGTGATCACCAACTTTGAAATCTAACACCTGGCCGGGCTCATGACCCAGTACCAAATCTGATGTGGTCACTGCACTCCAACTCCATGAGTCACTGCATCCCATTTCGCTAAGTCACTGCATCCCATTTCAGTCAGTCACTGCATCCCATTTCCCACAGTGACTGCATCTCCATTCCCCGAGTCACTGCACTTCATTTCCCTTGGTCACTGCATCCCATTTCACTCAGTCACTGCATCCCATTTCTCACGGACGCTGCATCCAATATCCGTCAGGGACTGCATCCCATTTCCAGAGTCACTGCATCCCATTTCCCTCAGTCAGTGAATCCCATTTCCATCAGTCACTGCATCCCATTTCACTCTGTCACTGCATTCAATTTCCATCAGTTGCTGCATTCAATTTCCATCAGTCACTGCATCCCATTTCACTCAGTCACTGCATCCCATTTCCATCAGTCACTGCCTCCCTTTTCACTCAGTCACTGAATCCCATTTCACTCAGTCACTGCATCCCATTTCCAACAGTCACTGCATCTCCATTCCCCGAGTTACTGCATCTCCTTTCCCACAGTCACTGCATAACATTTCACACAGTCACGGCATCCCATTTCCATCAGTCACTGCATCGCATTTCACACAGTCACGGCATTGCATTTCACTCAGACACTGCATCGCATTCCAATCAGTCACTGCATCGCATTCCAATCAGTCATTGCATCGCATTTCCCTAACTCACTGCATCCCATTTCCCTCAGTCACTGCATCTCCTTTCCCTCAGTCACAGCATCCCATTTCCCTCAGTCACTGCATCCCATTTCACTCAGTCACTGCATCCAAATTCACTCAGTCACTGCATGGCATTACATTTAGTGATTGCATCGCATTCCAATCTGTCACTGCATCGCATTCCAATCTGTCACTGCATCCCATTTCATTCAGTCACTGCATCCCATTTCCCTCAGTCACTGCATCCCATTTCCCTCAGTCACTGCATCCCATTTCACGCAGTCACTGCATCCCATTTCACGCAGTCACTGCATCCCATTTCACGCAGTCACTGCATCACATTTCACGCAGTCACCACATCTCATTTCACGCAGTCACCACATCTCATTTCACGCAGTCACCACATCTCATTTCACGCAGTCACTGCATCTCATTTCACGCAGTCACTGCATTTCCTTTCCCTCAGTCACTGCATCTCATTTCCCTCAGTCACTGCATCTCATTTCCCTCAGTTACTGCACTCAATTTCCATCAGTCACTGCAGCCCATTTCACTCAATCACTGCATCCCATTTCACTCTGTCACTGCATCTCCATTCCCCGAGTTACTACATCTCCTTTCCCACAGTCACTGCACAACATTTCACACAGTCAAGGCACCCCATTTCCATCAGTCACTGCATCGCATTTCACTCAGTCACTGTATCGCATTTCACACAGTCACTGCATCGCATTTCACACAGTCACTGCATCGCATTTCACACAGTCACTGCATCGCATTTCACACAGTCACTGCATCGCATTTCACACAGTCACTGCATCTCCTTTCCCTCAGGCACAGCATCTCATTTCACTCAGTCACTGCATCCCATTTCAGTCAGTCACTGCATCCCATTTCAGTCAGTCACTGCATCCTATTTCACGCAGTCACTGCAACCCATTTCACGCAGTCACTGCAACCCATTTCACGCAGTCACTGCAACCCATTTAACTGAGACAGTGAATCCCATTCAAATGAGACAGTGCATCCATTTCCCTTAGTCACTGCACCCTATTCCCCACAGTCACCGCATACCATTTCCCTCAGTCACCGCTTCCCATGACCCTCACTCACTGCATCCCATTGCCCTCAGTCACTTCATCCCATTACCCTCAGTCACTGGATCCCATTACCCTCAGTCACTGCATCCCATTACCCTCAGTCACTGCATCCCCTTTCCATCAGTCACTGCATCCCATTTCACTCAGTCACTGCATCCCATTTCACTCAGTCACTGCATCCCATTTGACTCAGTCACTGCATCCCATTTGACTCAGTCACTGCCTCCTACGTCACTCAGTCACTGCATCCCATTTCACTCAGTCACTCCCTCCCATTTCACTCAGTCACTCCCTCCCATTTCACTCAGTCACTCCCTCCCATTTCAGTCACTGCATCCCATTTCCCTCAGTCACTGCATCCCATTTCCCACAGTCACTGCATCACATTTCACTCGGTCACTGCATCCCATTACCCTCAGTCACTGCATCCCATTTCAATCAGCCAATGCATCCCATTTCAATCAGCCACTCCGTCATATTCACTCAGTCATTGCATCCCATTTCACGCAGTCACAGCATCCCATTTGACTCAGTCACGACATCCTATTTAACGGAGACAGTGAATCCTATTCAACTGATACAGTGCATCCATTTCCCTCAGTCACCGCACCCTATTCCCCACAGTCACCGCATTCCATTCCCCTCAGTCGCCGCATCCCACTTCACTCAGACACCGCATCCCATTTCCGTCAGTCACCGCATCCCATGGCCCTCACTCACAGCATCCAATTTCCATCAGTCACAGCTTCCCATTTCACTCAGTGACTGCATCCCATTTCACTCAGTGACTGCATCCCATTACCCTCAGTCACTGCATCCCGTTTCACTCAGTCACTGACACCCCCTTCACTCAGTCACTGACTCCCCCTTCACTCAGTCACTGACTCCCACATCACTCAGTCACTGACTCCCACTTCACTCAGTCACTGACTCCCACTTCACTCAGTCACTGACTCCCACTTCACTCAGTCACTGACTCCCATTTCAGTCAGTCACTCCCATTTTAGTCAGTCACCGCACCCCATTCCACACAGTCACCGCATTCCATTTCCCTCAGTCATCGCATCCTATTTCCCTCAGTCACCGTGTACCATTTCCCTCAGTCACCGTGTACCATTTCCCTCAGTCACTGCATCCCATTTCACTCAGTCACTGCATCCCATTTCACTCAGTCACTGCATCCCACTTCACTCAGTCACTGCATCGCATTTCACTCAGTCACTGCATCGCATTTCACTCAGTCACTGCATCCCATTTCACTCAGTCACTGCATCCCACTTCACTCAGTCACTGCATCCCATTTCACTCAGTCACTGCATCGCATTTCACTCAGTCACTGCATCCCATTTCACTCAGTCACTGCATCCCATTTCACTCAGTCACTGCCTCACTTTTCACTCAGTCACTGCATCACTTTTCACTCAGTCACTGCATCACTTTTCACTCAGTCACTGCATCCCATTTCACTCAGTCACTGCATCACTTTTCACTCAGTCACTGCATCACTTTTCACTCAGTCACTGCATCACTTTTCACTCAGTCACAGCCTCCCACTTCACGCAGTCACTGCCTCCCAATTCACTCAGTCACTCTGTCCCATTTCTGTCAGTCACGACCTCCAATTTCAGTCAGTCACGACCTCCAATTTCAGTCAGTCACGACCTCCAATTTCAGTCAGTCACTGCATCCTATTTTACTCGGTCACTGCCTCCCATTTCACTCAGTCACTGCCTCCCATTTCACTCAGTCACTGCACCCCATTTCACTCAGTCACTGCACCCCATTTCACTCAGTCACTGCATCCCATTTCACTCAGTCACTGCCTCCCATTTCACTCAGTCACTGCCTCCCACTTCGTTCAGTCACTCCCTCCCATTTCAGTAAGTCACTGCATCCCATTTCCCTAAGTCACGGCATCCCATTTCCCACATTCACTGCATCTCCTTTCCCTCAGTCACCACATCCCATTTCACTCAGTCACGGCATCCCATTTCACTCAGTCACTGCATCCCATTTCACTCAGTCACTGCATCCCATTTCACTCAGTCACTGCATGCATTTCCCATAGTCACTGCATCTCCTTCCGCCATGAACTGCATCGCATTGAACTCAGTCACTGCATCACATTACCCTCAGTCACTCCATCCCATTTCACGCAGTCACTGCAACCCATTTCACGCAGTCACTGCAAACCATTTCCCACAGTCACTGCATCTCCTTTCCCTCAGTTACTGCATCTCATTTCCCTCAGTCAATACATCTCATTTCCCTCAGTCAATGCATCTCATTTCCCTCAGTCACTGCATCCCATTTCACTCAGCCACTGCATCCCATTTCACTCAGCCACTGCATCCCATTTCACTCAGCCACTGCATCCCATTTCACTCAGCCACTGCATCCCATTTCACTCAGCCACTGCATCCCATTTCACACAGTCACTGCATCCCATTTCACTGAGCCACTTCATCATATTCACTCAGTCATTGCATCTCATTTAACTGAGACAGTGAATCTCATTGAACTGAGACGGTGCATCCCATCACCCTCAGTCACAGCATTCCATTTGACTCAGTCACTACATGCTATTTAACGGAGACAGTGAATCCTATTCAACTGAGACAGTGCATCCATTTCCCTCAGTCACCGCACCCTATTCCCCTCAGTCACCGCATCCCATTTCACTCAGTCACGGCATCCCATTTCACTCAGTCACGGCATCCCATTTCACTCAGTCACTCCCTCCCATTTCACTCAGTCACTCCCTCCCATTTCACTCAGTCACTCCCTCCCATTTCACTCAGTCACTCCCTCTCATTTCAGTCACTGCATCCCATTACCCTCAGTCACTGCATCACATTTCACTCAGCCAATGCATCCCATTTCACTCAGCCAATGCATCCATTTTCACTCAGTCATTGCATCCCATTTCACTCAGTCACAGCATCCCATTTGACTCAGTCACGACATCTTATTTAACAGAGACATTGAATCCTATTCAACTGAGACAGTGCATCCCAGGAACCTCAGTCACCGCACCCTATTCCACACAGACACCGCATCCCATTTCCTACAGTTACCGAATCCCATTTCACTCAGTCACTGCATCACATTTCACTCAGTCTCTGCATCCCATTTCACTCAGTCACTGCATCCCAATTCACTCAGTCACTGCATCCCAATTCACTCAGTCACTGCATATCATTTCACTCAGTCACTGCATCCCATTTCAGTGACTCCCTCCCATTTCTCTCAGTCACTACATCACATTTCACGCAGTCAGTGCATCACATGTCTTTCAGTCTCTGCACCCCATTTCACTCAGTCACTGCATTCCATTTCCCATAGTCACTGGATCTCCTTTCCTCAGTCACGGCATCCCATTACACTCAGTCACTGCATCCCATTTCACTCAGTCACTGCATCCCATTTCCCACATTCACTGCAACACATTTCCCACAGTCCCTGCATCTCCTTTCGCTCAGTCACCGCACCCTATTCCCCACAGTCACTGCATCCCATGACCCTCACTCACTGCATCCCATGACCCTCAGTCACTGCATCCCATTTCACTCAGTCACGGCATCCCATTTCCCTCTGTCACGGCATCCCATTTCCCTCTGTCACGGCATCCCATTTCCCTCAGTCACGGCATCCCACTTCACTCAGTCACTGCCTCCCACTTCACTCAGTCACTGCCTCCCACTTCACTCAGTCACTGCCTCCCATTTCAGTCAGTCACTGCCTCCCATTTCAGTCAGTCACTCACTCCCATTTCCCTCAGTCACTGCATCCCATTTCAGTCTCTCCCTCCCATTTCCCTCAGTCACTGCATCGCATTTCCCTCAGTCAATGCATCACATTTCAATCAGTTACTGCATCACATTTCACTCAGTCACTGTATCACATTTCCCTCAGTCACTGAATCACATTTCCCTCAGTCAGAGCAGACCACTTCCCTCAGTCACTGCATCCCATTTCCCACATTCACTGCATCTCCTTTCCCTCAGTCACTGTATCCCATTACCCTCAGTCACTCCAACCCATTTCCCATAGTCACAGCATCTCCTTTCCTCATTCACTGCATCCCATTTCACTCAGTCACTGCGTCCCATTTCCCTCAGTCAGTGCAACCCAATTCCGAAAATCACTGCAACACATTTCCCACAGTCACTGCATCTCCTTTCCCTCAGTTACTGCAGCCCATTTCACTCAGTCGCTGCCTCACATTACCCTCAGTCACTGCATACCACTACACTCAGTCACTGCACCCCATTTCACTCAGTCACTGCGTCCTATTTGCCTCAGTCACTGAGTCCTCTCCTCAGTCACTGCATTGCATTTCCCTCAGTCACTGCGTCCCAGTTCACTCAGTCAGTGTATGCCATTACCCTCACTCACTGCATCCCATTTCCCTCTGTCACTGTATCCCATTTCACTCAGCCACTGCATCCCATTTCACTCAGCCACTGCATCCCATTTCACTCAGCCACTGCATCCCATTTCACTCAGCCACTGCATCCTATTTCATGGAGACAGTGAATCCTATTCAACTGAGAGAGTGCATCCATTTCCCTCAGTCACCGCACCCTATTTCCCACAGTCACCGTATTCCATTCCCCTCAGTCACCGCATGCCATTTCGCTCAGTCACCGCATCCCATTTCCCTCAGTCACTGCATCCCATTGCCCTCAGTCACTGCATCCCATTTCCCACAGTCACTGCATCTCCTATCCCTCATTCACTGCATCTCCTATCCCTCATTCACTGCATCCCATTACCCACAGTCACTGCATCGCGTTACCCTCAGTCACTGTATCACATTACCCTCAGTCACTGCACCCATTTCCCACAGTCACTGCACCCATTTCCCACAGTCACTGCATCCCATTTCCCACAGTCACTGCATCCCATTTCCCACAGTCACTGCATCCCATTTCCCACAGTCACTGCATCCCATTGCCCTCAGTCACTGCATCCCATTGCCCTCAGTCACTGCATCCCATTGCCCTCAGTCACTGCATCCCATTGCCCTCAGTCACTGCAGCCCATTTCAAACAGACACTGCATCTCCTTTCCCGCGGTCACTGCATCTCAGTTCACAAAGCCACTGCATCCCATTGCCCTCAGTCACTGCATCCCATTGCCCTCAGTCACTGCATCCCATTTCACTCAGTCACTGCATCCCATTTAACGGACACAGTGAATCCCATTTAACTCAGACAGTGCATCCATTTCACTCAGTCATTGCATCCCATTACCCTCAGTCACTGCATCCCATTACCCTGTCACTGCATCCCATGAACTGCAGTCACAGGATCCCATTTCAAACAGACACTGCATCTCCTTTCCCTCAGTCACTGCATCCCATTTCACACAGCCACTGCATCCCATTTCGCACAGCCACTGCATCCCATTTCACTCATTCACTGCAGCTCATTTCACTCAGTCACTGCATCCCATTTCACTCAGTCACTGCATCCCATTTCACTCAGTCACTGCATCCCATTTCCCACATTCACTGCAACTCCTTTCCCTCAGTCAGAGCATCCCATTTCAGTCAGTCACTGCATCCCATTTCCCTCAGTCACTGAAACCCATTTCGCACTGTCACTGCATCTCCCTTCCCTCAGTCACTGCATCACATTCCACTCAGTCACTGCATCCCATGACCCTCAGTCACTGTATCCCATGACCCTCAGTCACAGCATCCCATTTCACTCAGTCACGGCATCCCATTTCACTCAGTCACTGCATCACTTTTCACTCAGTCACTGCATCACTTTTCACTCAGTCACAGCCTCCCACTTCACGCAGTCACAGCCACCCACTTCACTCAGTCACTGCCTCCCAATTCACTCAGTCACTCTGTCCCATTTCTGTCAGTCACGACCTCCAATTTCAGTCAGTCACGACCTCCAATTTCAGTCAGTCACGACCTCCAATTTCAGTCAGTCACGACCTCCAATTTCAGTCAGTCACTGCATCCTATTTTACTCGGTCACTGCCTCCCATTTCACTCAGTCACTGCCTCCCATTTCACTCAGTCACTGCACCCCATTTCACTCAGTCACTGCACCCCATTTCACTCAGTCACTGCATCCCATTTCACTCAGTCACTGCCTCCCACTTCGTTCAGTCACTCCCTCCCATTTCAGTAAGTCACTGCATCCCATTTCCCTAAGTCACGGCATCCCATTTCCCACATTCACTGCATCTCCTTTCCCTCAGTCACCACATCCCATTTCACTCAGTCACGGCATCCCATTTCACTCAGTCACTGCATCCCATTTCACTCAGTCACTGCATCCCATTTCACTCAGTCACTGCATCCCATTTCACTCAGTCACTGCATGCATTTCCCATAGTCACTGCATCTCCTTCCGCCATGAACTGCATCGCATTGAACTCAGTCACTGCATCACATTACCCTCAGTCACTCCATCCCATTTCACGCAGTCACTGCAACCCATTTCACGCAGTCACTGCAAACCATTTCCCACAGTCACTGCATCTCCTTTCCCTCAGTTACTGCATCTCATTTCCCTCAGTCAATACATCTCATTTCCCTCAGTCAATGCATCTCATTTCCCTCAGTCACTGCATCCCATTTCACTCAGCCACTGCATCCCATTTCACTCAGCCACTGCATCCCATTTCACTCAGCCACTGCATCCCATTTCACTCAGCCACTGCATCCCATTTCACTCAGCCACTGCATCCCATTTCACACAGTCACTGCATCCCATTTCACTGAGCCACTTCATCATATTCACTCAGTCATTGCATCTCATTTAACTGAGACAGTGAATCTCATTGAACTGAGACGGTGCATCCCATCACCCTCAGTCACAGCATTCCATTTGACTCAGTCACTACATGCTATTTAACGGAGACAGTGAATCCTATTCAACTGAGACAGTGCATCCATTTCCCTCAGTCACCGCACCCTATTCCCCTCAGTCACCGCATCCCATTTCACTCAGTCACGGCATCCCATTTCACTCAGTCACGGCATCCCATTTCACTCAGTCACTCCCTCCCATTTCACTCAGTCACTCCCTCCCATTTCACTCAGTCACTCCCTCCCATTTCACTCAGTCACTCCCTCCCATTTCACTCAGTCACTCCCTCTCATTTCAGTCACTGCATCCCATTACCCTCAGTCACTGCATCACATTTCACTCAGCCAATGCATCCCATTTCACTCAGCCAATGCATCCATTTTCACTCAGTCATTGCATCCCATTTCACTCAGTCACAGCATCCCATTTGACTCAGTCACGACATCTTATTTAACAGAGACATTGAATCCTATTCCACACAGACACCGCATCCCATTTCCTACAGTTACCGAATCCCATTTCACTCAGTCACTGCATCACATTTCACTCAGTCTCTGCATCCCATTTCACTCAGTCACTGCATCACATTTCACTCAGTCTCTGCATCCCATTTCACTCAGTCACTGCATCCCAATTCACTCAGTCACTGCATCCCAATTCACTCAGTCACTGCATATCATTTCACTCAGTCACTGCATCCCATTTCAGTGACTCCCTCCCATTTCTCTCAGTCACTACATCACATTTCACGCAGTCAGTGCATCACATGTCTTTCAGTCTCTGCACCCCATTTCACTCAGTCACTGCATTCCATTTCCCATAGTCACTGGATCTCCTTTCCTCAGTCACGGCATCCCATTACACTCAGTCACTGCATCCCATTTCACTCAGTCACTGCATCCCATTTCCCACATTCACTGCAACACATTTCCCACAGTCCCTGCATCTCCTTTCACTCAGTCACCGCACCCTATTCCCCACAGTCACTGCATCCCATGACCCTCACTCACTGCATCCCATGACCCTCAGTCACTGCATCCCATTTCACTCAGTCACGGCATCCCATTTCCCTCTGTCACGGCATCCCATTTCCCTCTGTCACGGCATCCCATTTCCCTCAGTCACGGCATCCCACTTCACTCAGTCACTGCCTCCCACTTCACTCAGTCACTGCCTCCCACTTCACTCAGTCACTGCCTCCCATTTCCGTCAGTCACTGCCTCCCATTTCAGTCAGTCACTCACTCCCATTTCCCTCAGTCACTGCATCCCATTTCAGTCTCTCCCTCCCATTTCCCTCAGTCACTGCATCGCATTTCCCTCAGTCAATGCATCACATTTCAATCAGTTACTGCATCACATTTCACTCAGTCACTGTATCACATTTCCCTCAGTCACTGAATCACATTTCCCTCAGTCAGAGCAGACCACTTCCCTCAGTCACTGCATCCCATTTCCCACATTCACTGCATCTCCTTTCCCTCAGTCACTGTATCCCATTACCCTCAGTCACTCCAACCCATTTCCCATAGTCACAGCATCTCCTTTCCTCATTCACTGCATCCCATTTCACTCAGTCACTGCGTCCCATTTCCCTCAGTCAGTGCAACCCAATTCCGAAAATCACTGCAACACATTTCCCACAGTCACTGCATCTCCTTTCCCTCAGTTACTGCAGCCCATTTCACTCAGTCGCTGCCTCACATTACCCTCAGTCACTGCATACCACTACACTCAGTCACTGCACCCCATTTCACTCAGTCACTGCGTCCTATTTGCCTCAGTCACTGAGTCCTATCCTCAGTCACTGCATTGCATTTCCCTCAGTCACTGCGTCCCAGTTCACTCAGTCAGTGTATGCCATTACCCTCACTCACTGCATCCCATTTCCCTCTGTCACTGTATCCCATTTCACTCAGCCACTGCATCCCATTTCACTCAGCCACTGCATCCCATTTCACTCAGCCACTGCATCCCATTTCACTCAGCCACTGCATCCTATTTCATGGAGACAGTGAATCCTATTCAACTGAGAGAGTGCATCCATTTCCCTCAGTCACCGCACCCTATTTCCCACAGTCACCGTATTCCATTCCCCTCAGTCACCGCATGCCATTTCGCTCAGTCACCGCATCCCATTTCCCTCAGTCACTGCATCCCATTGCCCTCAGTCACTGCATCCCATTTCCCACAGTCACTGCATCTCCTATCCCTCATTCACTGCATCTCCTATCCCTCATTCACTGCATCCCATTACCCACAGTCACTGCATCGCGTTACCCTCAGTCACTGTATCACATTACCCTCAGTCACTGCACCCATTTCCCACAGTCACTGCACCCATTTCCCACAGTCACTATATCCCATTTCCCACAGTCACTGCATCCCATTTCCCACAGTCACTGCATCCCATTTCCCACAGTCACTGCATCCCATTGCCCTCAGTCACTGCATCCCATTGCCCTCAGTCACTGCATCCCATTGCCCTCAGTCACTGCATCCCATTGCCCTCAGTCACTGCAGCCCATTTCAAACAGACACTGCATCTCCTTTCCCGCGGTCACTGCATCTCAGTTCACAAAGCCACTGCATCCCATTGCCCTCAGTCACTGCATCCCATTGCCCTCAGTCACTGCATCCCATTTCACTCAGTCACTGCATCCCATTTAACGGACACAGTGAATCCCATTTAACTCAGACAGTGCATCCATTTCACTCAGTCATTGCATCCCATTACCCTCAGTCACTGCATCCCATTACCCTGTCACTGCATCCCATGAACTGCAGTCACAGGATCCCATTTCAAACAGACACTGCATCTCCTTTCCCTCAGTCACTGCATCCCATTTCACACAGCCACTGCATCCCATTTCGCACAGCCACTGCATCCCATTTCACTCATTCACTGCAGCTCATTTCACTCAGTCACTGCATCCCATTTCACTCAGTCACTGCATCCCATTTCACTCAGTCACTGCATCCCATTTCCCACATTCACTGCAACTCCTTTCCCTCAGTCAGAGCATCCCATTTCAGTCAGTCACTGCATCCCATTTCCCTCAGTCACTGAAACCCATTTCGCACTGTCACTGCATCTCCCTTCCCTCAGTCACTGCATCACATTCCACTCAGTCACTGCATCCCATGACCCTCAGTCACTGTATCCCATGACCCTCAGTCACAGCATCCCATTTCACTCAGTCACGGCATCCCATTTCACTCAGTCACTGCATTCCATTACCCTCAGTCACTGCATTCCATTACCCTCAGTCACTGCATCCCATTACCCTCAGTCACTGCAACCCATTTCAATCAGTCACTGCAACCCATTTCCCATAGTCACTGCATCTCCTTTCCTCAGTTCACAAAGCCACAGCATCCCATTTCACACAGTCACTGCATCCCATTTCACTTAGTCACTGCATCCCATTTCACTTAGTCACTGCATAGCATGACCCTCAGTCACTGCATCGCATGAGCCTCAGTCACTGCATCGCAATGACCCTCAGTCACTGCATCGCACGACCCTCAGTCACTGCATCCACGACCCTCAGTCACTGCATCGCACGACCCTCAGTCACTGCATCGCACGACCCTCAGTGACTGCATCGCATGACCCTCAGTGACTGCATCCCATTTCACTCAGTCACTGCATCCCATTTCACTCAGTCACTGCATCCCATTTCCCATAGTCACTGCATCTCCATTCGTCAGTCACAGCATCCAATTTCACTCAGTCACTGCATCCCATTTCACTCAGTCACTGCATCTCATTTCAGCCAGTCACTCCCTCCCATTTCAGTCACTCCCTCCAATTTCAGTGAGTCACTGCATCGCATTTCCCTCATTCACTGCAACCCATTTCGCACTGTCACTGCATCACCATTCCCTCCGTCACTGCATCGTATTTCACTCAGTCACTGCATCCCATTTCACTCAGTCACTGCATCCCATGACCCTCAGTCACTGCATCCCATGACCCTCAGTCACTGCATCCCATGACCCTCAGTCACTGCATCGCATTTCACTCAGTCACTGCAACCCATTTCCCATGGTCACTGCATCTCCTTTCCTCAGTCACTGCATCACATTACCCTCAGTCACTGCATCACATTACCCTCAGTCCCAGCATCCCATTTCACTCAGTACCTGCATGCCATTTCACTCAGTCACTGCATCCCATTTCACTCAGTCACTCCCTCCCATTACATTCAGTCACTCCCTCCCATTACATTCAGTCACTCCCTCCCATTTCACTCAGTCACTCCCACCCATTTCACTCAGTCACTCCCTCCCATTTCACTCAGTCACTCCCTCCCATTTCAGTCACTCCTTCCAATTTCAGTCAGTCACTGCATCTCATTTCCCTCTGTCACTGCATCTTATTTCCATCAGTCACTGCATCCCATTGCCCTCAGTCACTGCATCCCATTACTCTCAGTCACTGCACCACTTTTCACTCAGTCACAGCCTCCCACTTCACGCAGTCACAGCCACCCACTTCACTCAGTCACTGCCTCCCAATTCACTCAGTCACGCTGTCCCATTTCAGTCAGTCACTACCTCCAATTTCAGTCAGTCACCGCATCCTATTTTACTCGGTCACTGCATCCCATTTCACTCAGTCACTGTGTCTCATTTCACTCACTCAGTGCGTCCCATTTCAGTCAGTCACTGCATCCTATTTCCCTCAGTCACTGCGTCCCATTTCTCTCAGTCACTGCGTCCCATTTCACGCAGTCACTTCATCCCATTTCCCTCAGTCACTGCATCCCATTTCCCTCAGTCACTTCATCCCATTTCAATCAGTCACGGCCTCCCATTTCAATCAGTCACGGCCTCCCATTTCCCTCTGTCACTGCATCCCATTTCCCCCAGTCACTCCCTCCCATTTCAGTCAGTCACCCCCTCCCATTTCAGTCAGTCACTCCCTCCCATTACACTCAGTCACTGCATCGCATTTCCCTCAGTCATGACATCGCATTTCCCTCAGTCACGACATCGCATTTCCCTCAGTCACGACATCGCATTTCCCTCAGTCAATGCATCACATTTCCCTCAGTCAATGCATCACATTACCCTCAGTCAGAGCATACCACTTCCCTCTGTCACTGCATCCCATTTCCCACATTCACTGCATCTCCTTTCCCTCAGTCACTGCATCCCATTACCCTCAGTCACTGCATCACATTTCCCTCAGTCACTGCATCCCATTTCGCTGAGGCACTGCATCCCATTTCACTCAGTCACTGCATCCCATTTCACTCAGTCACTGCATCCCAGGTCCCATAGTCACTGCATCTCCTTTCCTCAGTCACTGCATCCCATTACACTCAGTCACTGCATCCCATTACATTCAGTCACTGCATTCCATTACACTCAGCCACTGCACCCCATTTCACTCAATCACTGCAACCCATTTCCCAGAGTCACTGCATCCCATTACACTCAGTCACTGCATCCCATTTCATGCAGTCACTGCGTCCCATTTGACTCAGTCTGAGCATCCCATTTAACTGAGACAGTAAATCTCATTGAACTGAGACAGTATATCCCATTACCCTCAGTCACAGCATTCCATTTCCCTCAGTCACTGCATCTCATTTGCCTCAGTCACTGCATCTCATTTGCCTCAGTCACTGCATCTCATTTGCCTCAGTCACTGCATCTCATTTGCCTCCGTCACTGCATCTCATTTCAGTCAGTCACCGCATCCCATTTCAGTCAGTCACCGCATCCCATTACCCTCAGTCATGGCATCCCATTACCCTGTCACTGCATCCCATGAACTTCAGTGAAACGATGCCATTTCAAACAGACACTGCATCTCCTTTCCCTCAGTCAGAGCATCCCATTTCACTCAGTCAGAGCATCCCATTTCACTCAGTCAGAGCATCCCATTTCACTGAGACACTGCATCACATTACCCTCAGTCACAGCATTCCATTTCCCTCAGTCACGGCATCTCATTTCCCTCCGTCACTGCATCTCATTTCCCTCAGTCACTGCATCCCATTGCCCTCAGTCACTGCATCCCATTGCCCTCAGTCACTGCATTCTATTTCACTCAGTCACTGCATCCCATTTCCCACAGTCACTGCATCTCCTATCCCTCATTCACTGCATCCCATTACGCACAGTCACCGCATCGTGTTACCCTCAGTCACTGTATCACATTACCCTCAGTCACTGCACCCATTTCCCACAGTCACTGCATCCCATTTCTCACAGTCACTGCATCCCATTGCCCTCAGTCACTGCAGCCCATTTCAAACAGACAGTGCATCTCCTTTCCCGCAGCCACTGCATCTCAGTTCACAAAGCCACTGCATCCCATTGCCCTCAGTCACTGCATCCCATTTCACAGAGTCACTGCATCCCATTTAACGGACACAGTGAATCCCATTTAACCCAGACAGTGCATCCATTTCACTCAGTCATTGCATCCCATTACCCTCACTCACTGCATCCCATTACCCTGTCACTGCATCCCATGAACTTCAGTCACAGGATCCCATTTCAAACAGACACTGCATCTCCTTTCCCTCAGTCACTGCATCCCATTTCGCACAGCCACTGCATCCCATTTCGCACAGCCACTGCATCCCATTTCACTCATTCACTGCAGCTCATTTCACACAGTCACTGCAGCTCATTTCACTCAGTCACAGCATCCCATTTCACTCAGTGACTGCAACCCATTACCCTCAGTCACAGCATCCCATTACCCTCAGTCACTGCATCCCATTCATCTCAGTCACTGCATCCCATTTCCCACATTCACTGCATCTCCTTTCCCTCAGTCACTGCATCCCATTTCCCTCAGTCACTGAAACCCATTTCGCACTGTAACTGCATCTCCCTTCCCTCAGTCACTGCATCGCATTTCACTCAGTCACTGCATCCCATGACCCTCAGTCACTGCATCCCATGACGCTCAGTCACTGCATCCCATTTCACTCAGTCACTGCATTCCATTTCACACAGTCACTGCATCCCATTACCCTCAGTCACTGCATCCCATTACCCTCAGTCACTGCATCCCATTACCCTCAGTCACTGCATCTCATTTCACCCAGTCACTGCAACCCATTTCCCATAGTCACTGCATCTCCTTTCCTCAGTCACTGCATCACATTACCCTCAGTCCCAGCATCCCATTTCACTCAGTCACTGCATCCCATTTCACTTAGTCACTGTATCCCATTTCACTTAGTCACTGTATCGCATGACCCTCAGTCACTGCATCGCACGACCCTCAGTGACTGCATCGCACGACCCTCAGTGACTGCATCCCATTTCACTCAGTCACTGCATCCCATTTCACTCAGTCACTGCATCCCATTTCCCACAGTCACTGCATCTCCTTACGTCAGTCACAGCATCCAATTTCACTCAGTCACTGCATCCCAGTTCACTCAGTCACTGCATCTCATTTCAGTCAGTCACTCCCTCCCATTTCAGTCAGTCACTCCCTCCCATTTCAGTCAGTCACTCCCTCCAATTTCAGTGAGTCACTGCATCCCATTTCCCTCATTCACTGCAACCCATTTCGCACTGTCACTGCATCACCATTCCCTCAGTCACTGCATCGCATTTCACTCAGTCACTGCATCCCATTTCACACAGTCACTGCATCCCATATCACTCAGTCACTGCATCCCATATCACTCAGTCACTGCATCCCATATCACTCAGTCACTGCATCCCATTTCATTCAGTCACTGCAACCCATTTCCCATGGGCACTGCATCTCCTTTCCTCAGTCACTGCATCACATTACCCTCAGTCACTGCATCACATTACCCTCAGTCCCAGCATCCCATTTCACTCAGTGCCTGCATGCCATTTCACTGAGTCACTGCATGCCATTTCACCGAGTCACTCCCTCCCATTACACTCAGTCACTCCCTCCCATTTCACTCAGTCACTCCTTCCCATTTAGGTCAGTCACTCCCTCCCATTTAGGTCACTCCTTCCAATTTCAGTCAGTCACTGCATCTCATTTCCCTCAGTCACTGCATCTCATTTCCCTCAGTCACTGCATCTCATTTCCCTCCGTCAGTGCATCTCATTTCACTCAGCCATTGCATCCCATTTCACTCAGCCACTGCATCCCATTTGACTCAGTCACTACATCCTATTTAACGGAGACAGTGAATCCTATTCAACTGAGACAGTGCATCCATTTTCCTCAGTCACCGCACCCTATTTCGCACAGTCACCGCATTCCATTCCCCTCAGTCACCGCATCCCATTTCAGTCAGTCACCGCATCCCATTTCAGTCAGTCACCGCATCCCATTTCCATCAGTCACTGCATCCCATGATCCTCAGTCACTGCATCCCATGATCCTCAGTCACTGAATCCCATGACTCTCAGTCACTGAATCCCATGACCCTCAGTCACTGAATCCCATTTCACTCAGTCACTGCATCCCATTTCACACAGCCACTGCATCCCATTACCCTCAGTCATGACATCCCACGAACTTCAGTGAAAGGATGTCATTTCAAACAGACACTGCATCTCCTTTCCCTCAGTCACAGGATCCTATTTCACTCAGTCAGAGCATCCCATTTCACTCAGTCAGAGCATCCCATTTCACTGAGACACTGCATCCCATTACCCTCTGTCACTGCATTCCATTTCCCTCAGTCACTGCATCTCATCTCCCTCCGTCACTGCATCTCATTTCCCTCCGTCACTGCATCCCATTTCACTCAGCCACTGCATCCCATTTCACTCAGCCACTGCATCCCATTTCACTCAGCCACCGCATCCCATTTCCATCAGTCACTGCATCCCATGACCTCAGTCACTGAATCCCATGATCCTCAGTCACTGAATCCCATAACCCTCAGTCACTGCATCCCGTTTCACACAGCCACTGCATCCCATTTCACTCAGTCACTGCATCCCATTGCCCTCAGTCACTGAAACCCATTGCCCTCAGTCACTGCATCCCATTTCCCACAGTCACTGCATCCCATTTCCCACAGTCACTGCACCCATTTCCCACAGTCACTGCATCCCATTTCCCACAGTCACTGCATCCCATTGCCCTCAGTCACTGCATCCCATTGCCCTCAGTCACTCCCTCCCATTTCAAGCAGACACTGCATCTCCTTTCCCGCAGTCACTGCATCTCAGTTCACAAAGCCACTGCATCCCATTGCCCTCAGTCATTGCATCCCATTACCCTCAGTCACTGTATCCCATTACCCTGTCACTGCATCCCATGAACTTCAGTCACAGGATCCCATTTCAAACAGACTCTGCATCTCCTTTCCGTCAGTCACTGCATCCCATTTCACACAGCCACTGCATCCCATTTCGCACAGCCACTGCATCCCATTTCACTGATTAACTGCTGCTCATTTCACTCAGTCACTGCATCCCATTCATCTCAGTCACTGCATCCCATTTCCCAGATTCACTGCATCTCCTTTCCCTCAGTCACTGCATCCCATTTCAGTCAGTCACTGCATCCCATTTCCCTCAGTCACTGAAACCCATTACCCTCAGTCACTGAATCCCATTTCACTCAGTCACTGGATCCCATATCACTCAGTCACTGGATCCCATTTCATGCAGTCACTGCGTCCCATTTCACTCAGTCTGAGCATCCCATTTGACTCAGTCAGAGCATCCCATTTAACTGAGACAGTAAATCTCATTGAACTGAGACAGTATATCCCATTACCCTCAGTCACAGCATTCCATTTCCCTCAGTCACTGCATCTCATTTCCCTCAGTCACTGCATCTCATTTGCCTCCGTCACTGCATCTCATTCCCCTCCGTCACTGCATCTCATTTCCCTCCGTCACTGCATCTCATTTTACTCAGCCACTGCATCCCATTTCACTCAGTCACAGCATCCCATTTGACTCAGTCACTACATCCGATTTAACGGAGACAGTGAATCCTATTCAACTGAGACAGTGCGTCCATTTCCCTCAGTCACCGCACCCTATTTCCCACAGTCACCGCATTCCATTCCCCTCAGTCACCGCATCCCATTTCAGTCAGTCACCGCATCCCATTTCAGTCAGTCACCGCATCCCATTACCCTCAGTCATGGCATCCCATTACCCTGTCACTGCATCCCATGAACTTCAGTGAAACGATGCCATTTCAAACAGACACTGCATCTCCTTTCCCTCAGTCAGAGCATCCCATTTCACTCAGTCAGAGCATCCCATTTCACTGAGACACTGCATCACATTACCCTCAGTCACAGCATTCCATTTCCCTCAGTCATGGCATCTCATTTCCCTCCGTCACTGCATCTCATTTCCCTCAGTCACTGCATCCCATTGCCCTCAGTCACTGCATCCCATTGCCCTCAGTCACTGCATTCCATTTCACTCAGTCACTGCATCCCATTTCCCACAGTCACTGCATCTCCTATCCCTCATTCACTGCATCCCATTACCCACAGTCACTGCATCGTGTTACCCTCAGTCACTGTATCACATGACCCTCAGTCACTGCACCCATTTCCCACAGTCACTGCATCCCATTTCCCACAGTCACTGCATCCCATTGCCCTCAGTCACTGCAGCCCATTTCAAACAGACACTGCATCTCCTTTCCCGCAGCCACTGCATCTCAGTTCACAAAGCCACTGCATCCCATTGCCCTCAGTCACTGCATCCCATTTCACAGAGTCACTGCATCCCATTTAACGGACACAGTGAATCACATTTAACCCAGACAGTGCATCCATTTCACTCAGTCATTGCATCCCATTACCCTCACTCACTGCATCCCATTACCCTGTCACTGCATCCCATGAACTTCAGTCACAGGATCCCATTTCAAACAGACACTGCATCTCCTTTCCCTCAGTCACTGCATCCCATTTCGCACAGCCACTGCATCCCATTTCGCACAGCCACTGCATCCCATTTCACTCATTCACTGCAGCTCATTTCACTCAGTCACTGCAGCTCATTTCACTCAGTCACAGCATCCCATTTCACTCAGTGACTGCAACCCATTACCCTCAGTCACAGCATCCCATTACCCTCAGTCACTGCATCCCATTCATCTCAGTCACTGCATCCCATTTCCCACATTCACTGCATCTCCTTTCCCTCAGTCACTGCATCCCATTTCCCTCAGTCACTGAAACCCATTTCGCACTGTAACTGCATCTCCCTTCCCTCAGTCACTGCATCGCATTTCACTCAGTCACTGCATCCCATGACCCTCAGTCACTGCATCCCATGACGCTCAGTCACTGCATCCCATTTCACTCAGTCACTGCATTCCATTTCACACAGTCACTGCATCCCATTACCCTCAGTCACTGCATCCCATTACCCTCAGTCACTGCATCCCATTACCCTCAGTCACTGCATCTCATTTCACCCAGTCACTGCAACCCATTTCCCATAGTCACTGCATCTCCTTTCCTCAGTCACTGCATCACATTACCCTCAGTCCCAGCATCCCATTTCACTCAGTCACTGCATCCCATTTCACTTAGTCACTGTATCCCATTTCACTTAGTCACTGTATCGCATGACCCTCAGTCACTGCATCGCACGACCCTCAGTGACTGCATCGCACGACCCTCAGTGACTGCATCCCATTTCACTCAGTCACTGCATCCCATTTCACTCAGTCACTGCATCCCATTTCCCACAGTCACTGCATCTCCTTACGTCAGTCACAGCATCCAATTTCACTCAGTCACTGCATCCCAGTTCACTCAGTCACTGCATCTCATTTCAGTCAGTCACTCCCTCCCATTTCAGTCAGTCACTCCCTCCCATTTCAGTCAGTCACTCCCTCCAATTTCAGTGAGTCACTGCATCCCATTTCCCTCATTCACTGCAACCCATTTCGCACTGTCACTGCATCACCATTCCCTCAGTCACTGCATCGCATTTCACTCAGTCACTGCATCCCATTTCACACAGTCACTGCATCCCATATCACTCAGTCACTGCATCCCATATCACTCAGTCACTGCATCCCATATCACTCAGTCACTGCATCCCATTTCATTCAGTCACTGCAACCCATTTCCCATGGGCACTGCATCTCCTTTCCTCAGTCACTGCATCACATTACCCTCAGTCCCAGCATCCCATTTCACTCAGTGCCTGCATGCCATTTCACTGAGTCACTGCATGCCATTTCACCGAGTCACTCCCTCCCATTACACTCAGTCACTCCCTCCCATTTCACTCAGTCACTCCTTCCCATTTAGGTCAGTCACTCCCTCCCATTTAGGTCACTCCTTCCAATTTCAGTCAGTCACTGCATCTCATTTCCCTCAGTCACTGCATCTCATTTCCCTCAGTCACTGCATCTCATTTCCCTCCGTCAGTGCATCTCATTTCACTCAGCCATTGCATCCCATTTCACTCAGCCACTGCATCCCATTTGACTCAGTCACTACATCCTATTTAACGGAGACAGTGAATCCTATTCAACTGAGACAGTGCATCCATTTTCCTCAGTCACCGCACCCTATTTCGCACAGTCACCGCATTCCATTCCCCTCAGTCACCGCATCCCATTTCAGTCAGTCACCGCATCCCATTTCAGTCAGTCACCGCATCCCATTTCCATCAGTCACTGCATCCCATGATCCTCAGTCACTGCATCCCATGATCCTCAGTCACTGAATCCCATGACTCTCAGTCACTGAATCCCATGACCCTCAGTCACTGAATCCCATTTCACTCAGTCACTGCATCCCATTTCACACAGCCACTGCATCCCATTACCCTCAGTCATGGCATCCCACGAACTTCAGTGAAAGGATGTCATTTCAAACAGACACTGCATCTCCTTTCCCTCAGTCACAGGATCCTATTTCACTCAGTCAGAGCATCCCATTTCACTCAGTCAGAGCATCCCATTTCACTGAGACACTGCATCCCATTACCCTCTGTCACTGCATTCCATTTCCCTCAGTCACTGCATCTCATCTCCCTCCGTCACTGCATCTCATTTCCCTCCGTCACTGCATCCCATTTCACTCAGCCACTGCATCCCATTTCACTCAGCCACTGCATCCCATTTCACTCAGCCACCGCATCCCATTTCCATCAGTCACTGCATCCCATGACCTCAGTCACTGAATCCCATGATCCTCAGTCACTGAATCCCATAACCCTCAGTCACTGCATCCCGTTTCACACAGCCACTGCATCCCATTTCACTCAGTCACTGCATCCCATTGCCCTCAGTCACTGAAACCCATTGCCCTCAGTCACTGCATCCCATTTCCCACAGTCACTGCATCCCATTTCCCACAGTCACTGCACCCATTTCCCACAGTCACTGCATCCCATTTCCCACAGTCACTGCATCCCATTGCCCTCAGTCACTGCATCCCATTGCCCTCAGTCACTCCCTCCCATTTCAAGCAGACACTGCATCTCCTTTCCCGCAGTCACTGCATCTCAGTTCACAAAGCCACTGCATCCCATTGCCCTCAGTCATTGCATCCCATTACCCTCAGTCACTGTATCCCATTACCCTGTCACTGCATCCCATGAACTTCAGTCACAGGATCCCATTTCAAACAGACTCTGCATCTCCTTTCCGTCAGTCACTGCATCCCATTTCACACAGCCACTGCATCCCATTTCGCACAGCCACTGCATCCCATTTCACTGATTAACTGCTGCTCATTTCACTCAGTCACTGCATCCCATTCATCTCAGTCACTGCATCCCATTTCCCAGATTCACTGCATCTCCTTTCCCTCAGTCACTGCATCCCATTTCAGTCAGTCACTGCATCCCATTTCCCTCAGTCACTGAAACCCATTACCCTCAGTCACTGAATCCCATTTCACTCAGTCACTGGATCCCATATCACTCAGTCACTGGATCCCATTTCATGCAGTCACTGCGTCCCATTTCACTCAGTCTGAGCATCCCATTTGACTCAGTCAGAGCATCCCATTTAACTGAGACAGTAAATCTCATTGAACTGAGACAGTATATCCCATTACCCTCAGTCACAGCATTCCATTTCCCTCAGTCACTGCATCTCATTTCCCTCAGTCACTGCATCTCATTTGCCTCCGTCACTGCATCTCATTCCCCTCCGTCACTGCATCTCATTTCCCTCCGTCACTGCATCTCATTTTACTCAGCCACTGCATCCCATTTCACTCAGTCACAGCATCCCATTTGACTCAGTCACTACATCCGATTTAACGGAGACAGTGAATCCTATTCAACTGAGACAGTGCGTCCATTTCCCTCAGTCACCGCACCCTATTTCCCACAGTCACCGCATTCCATTCCCCTCAGTCACCGCATCCCATTTCAGTCAGTCACCGCATCCCATTTCAGTCAGTCACCGCATCCCATTACCCTCAGTCATGGCATCCCATTACCCTGTCACTGCATCCCATGAACTTCAGTGAAACGATGCCATTTCAAACAGACACTGCATCTCCTTTCCCTCAGTCAGAGCATCCCATTTCACTCAGTCAGAGCATCCCATTTCACTGAGACACTGCATCACATTACCCTCAGTCACAGCATTCCATTTCCCTCAGTCATGGCATCTCATTTCCCTCCGTCACTGCATCTCATTTCCCTCAGTCACTGCATCCCATTGCCCTCAGTCACTGCATCCCATTGCCCTCAGTCACTGCATTCCATTTCACTCAGTCACTGCATCCCATTTCCCACAGTCACTGCATCTCCTATCCCTCATTCACTGCATCCCATTACCCACAGTCACTGCATCGTGTTACCCTCAGTCACTGTATCACATGACCCTCAGTCACTGCACCCATTTCCCACAGTCACTGCATCCCATTTCCCACAGTCACTGCATCCCATTGCCCTCAGTCACTGCAGCCCATTTCAAACAGACACTGCATCTCCTTTCCCGCAGCCACTGCATCTCAGTTCACAAAGCCACTGCATCCCATTGCCCTCAGTCACTGCATCCCATTTCACAGAGTCACTGCATCCCATTTAACGGACACAGTGAATCACATTTAACCCAGACAGTGCATCCATTTCACTCAGTCATTGCATCCCATTACCCTCACTCACTGCATCCCATTACCCTGTCACTGCATCCCATGAACTTCAGTCACAGGATCCCATTTCAAACAGACACTGCATCTCCTTTCCCTCAGTCACTGCATCCCATTTCGCACAGCCACTGCATCCCATTTCGCACAGCCACTGCATCCCATTTCACTCATTCACTGCAGCTCATTTCACTCAGTCACTGCAGCTCATTTCACTCAGTCACAGCATCCCATTTCACTCAGTGACTGCAACCCATTACCCTCAGTCACAGCATCCCATTTCCATCAGTCACTGCATCCCATTCATCTCAGTCACTGCATCCCATTTCCCACATTCACTGCATCTCCTTTCCCTCAGTCACTGCATCCCATTTCCCTCAGTCACTGAAACCCATTTCGCACTGTAACTGCATCTCCCTTCCCTCAGTCACTGCATCGTATTTCACTCAGTCACTGCATCCCATGACCCTCAGTCACTGCATCCCATGACGCTCAGTCACTGCATCCCATTTCACTCAGTCACTGCATCCCATGACCCTCAGTCACTGCATCCCATTACCCTCAGTCACTGCATCCCATTACCCTTAGTCACTGCATCACATTTCACCCAGTCACTGCAACCCATTTCCCATAGTCACTGCATCTCCTTTCCTCAGTCACTGCATCACATTACCCTCAGTCCCAGCAACCCATTTCACTCAGTCACTGCATCGCACGACCCTCAGTGACTGCATCGCACGACCCTCAGTGACTGCATCGCACGACCCTCAGTGACTGCATCGCACGACCCTCAGTGACTGCATCGCACGACCCTCAGTGACTTCATCGCACGACCCTCAGTGACTGCATCCCATTTCACTCAGTCACTGCATCCCATTTCACTCAGTCACTGCATCCCAGTTCATTCAGTCACTGCATCTCATTTCAGTCAGTCACTGCATCTCATTTCAGTCAGTCACTGCATCTCATTTCAGTCAGTCACTCCCTCCCATTTCAGTCAGTCACTCCCTCCCATTTCAGTCAGTCACTCCCTCCCATTTCAGTGAGTCACTGCATCCCATTTCCCTCATTCACTGCAACCCATTTCGCACTGTCACTGCATCACCATTCCCTCAGTCACTGCATCGCATTTTACTCAGTCACTGCATCCCATATCACTCAGTCACTGCATCCCATATCACTCAGTCACTGCATCCCATATCACTCAGTCACTGCATCCCATATCACTCAGTCACTGCATCCCATATCACTCAGTCACTGCATCACATTTCATTCAGTCACTGCAACCCATTTCCCATGGGCACTGCATCTCCTTTCCTCAGTCACTGCATCACATTACCCTCAGTCACTGCATCACATTACCCTCAGTCCCTGCATCCCATTTCACTCAGTGCCTGCATGCCACTTCACTGAGTCACTGCATGCCATTTCACCGAGTCACTCCCTCCCATTACACTCAGTCACTCCCTCCCATTTCACTCAGTCACTCCCTTACATTTAGGTCAGTCACTCCCTCCCATTTAGGTCACTCCTTCCAATTTCAGTCAGTCACTGCATCTCATTTCCCTCAGTCACTGCATCTCATTTCCCTCAGTCACTGCATCTCATTTCCCTCAGTCACTGCATCTCATTTCCCTCCGTCAGTGCATCTCATTTCACTCAGCCACTGCATCCCATTTCACTCAGCCACTGCATCCCATTTGACTCAGTCACTACAACCTATTTAACGGAGACAGTGAATCCTATTCAACTGAGACAGTGCATCCATTTCCCTCAGTCACCGCACCCTATTTCCCACAGTCACCGCATTCCATTCCCCACAGTCACCGCATCCCATTTCAGTCAGTCACCGCATCCCATTTCCATCAGTCACTGCATCCCATGATCCTCAGTCACTGCATCCCATGATCCTCCGTCACTGAATCCCATGACTCTCAGTCACTGAATCCCATGACCCTCAGTCACTGAATCCCATTTCACTCAGTCACTGCATCCCATTTCACACAGCCACTGCATCACATTACCCTCAGTCATGGCATCCCATGAACTTCAGTGAAAGGATGCCATTTCAAACAGACACTGCATCTCCTTTCCCTCAGTCACAGGATCCTATTTCACTCAGTCAGAGCATCCCATTTCACTCAGTCAGAGCATCCCATTTCACTGAGACACTGCATCCCATTACCCTCTGTCACTGCATTCCATTTCCCTCAGTCACTGCATCTCATCTCCCTCCGTCACTGCATCTCAGTTCCCTCCGTCACTGCATCCCATTTCACTCAGCCACTGCATCCCATTTCACTCAGCCACTGCATCCCATTTCACTCAGACACTGCATCCCATTTCACTCAGTCACCGCATCCCATTTCCATCAGTCACTGCATCCCATGACCTCAGTCACTGAATCCCATGATCCTCAGTCACTGAATCCCATAACCCTCAGTCACTGCATACCGTTTCACACAGCCACTGCATCCCATTTCACACAGCCAGTGCATCCCATTTCACTCAGTCACTGCATCCCATTACCCTCAGTCACTGCATCACATTACCCTCAGTCACTGCATCACATTACCCTCAGTCACTGCATCACATTACCCACAGTCACTGCATCCCATTTCCCACAGTCACTGCACCCATTTCCCACAGTCACTGCATCCCATTTCCCACAGTCACTGCATCCCATTGCCCTCAGTCACTGCATCCCATTGCCCTCAGTCACTGCATCCCATTTCAAGCAGACACTGCTTCTCCTTTCCCGCAGTCACTGCATCCCAGTTCACAAAGCCACCGCATCCCATTGCCCTCAGTCATTGCATCCCATTACCCTCAGTCACTGCATCCCATTACCCTGTCACTGCATCCCATGAACTTCAGTCACAGGATCCCATTTCAAACAGACACTGCATCTCCTTTCCCTCAGTCACTGCATCCCATTTCACTCAGTCACTGCATCCCATTTCAGTCAGTCACTCCCTCCCATTTCAGTCAGTCACTCCCATTTCAGTGAGTCACTGCATCCCATTTCCCTCAGTCACTGCAACCCATTTCGCACTGTCACTGCATCTCCATTCCCTCAGTCACTGCATCGCATTTCACTCAGTCACTGCATCCCATTGCCCTCAGTCATTGCATCCCATTACCCTCAGTCACTGCATCACATGACCAACAGTCACTGCATCCCATTTCACTCAGTCACTGCATCCCATTTCCCACATTCACTGCATCTCCTTTCCCTCAGTCACTGCATCGCATTTCACTCAGTTACTGCATGCCATGACCCACAGTCACTGCATCCCATTACGCTCAGTCACTGCATTGCTTTTCACTCAGTCACTGCATCCCATGACGCTCAGTCACTGCATCCCATGACGCTCAGTCACTGCATCCCATGACCCTCAGTCACTGCATCCCATGACCCTCAGTCACTGCATCCCATTACCCTCAGTCACTGCATCACATTACCCACAGTCACTGCATCACATTACCCACAGTCACTGCATCCCATTTCCCACAGTCACTGCACCCATTTCCCACAGTCACTGCATCCCATTTCCCACAGTCACTGCATCCCATTGCCCTCAGTCACTGCATCCCATTGCCCTCGGTCACTGCATCCCATTTCAAGCAGACACTGCATCTCCTTTCCCGCAGTCACTGCATCTCAGTTCACAAAGCCACCGCATCCCATTGCCCTCAGTCATTGCATCCCATTACCCTCAGTCACTGCATCCCATTACCCTGTCACTGCATCCCATGAACTTCAGTCACAGGATCCCATTTCAAACAGACACTGCATCTCCTTTCCCTCAGTCACTGCATCCCATTTCACTCAGTCACTGCATCCCATTTCAGTCAGTCACTCCCTCCCATTTCAGTCAGTCACTCCCATTTCAGTGAGTCACTGCATCCCATTTCCCTCAGTCACTGCAACCCATTTCGCACTGTCACTGCATCTCCATTCCCTCAGTCACTGCATCGCATTTCACTCAGTCACTGCATCCCATTGCCCTCAGTCATTGCATCCCATTACCCTCAGTCACTGCATCACATGACCAACAGTCACTGCATCCCATTTCACTCAGTCACTGCATCCCATTTCCCACATTCACTGCATCTCCTTTCCCTCAGTCACTGCATCGCATTTCACTCAGTTACTGCATGCCATGACCCACAGTCACTGCATCCCATTACGCTCAGTCACTGCATTGCTTTTCACTCAGTCACTGCATCCCATGACGCTCAGTCACTGCATCCCATGACGCTCAGTCACTGCATCCCATGACCCTCAGTCACTGCATCCCATTACCCTCAGTCACTGCATCCCATTACCCTTAGTCACTGCATTCCAATAATTTCAGTCGCAGGATCCCATTTCAAACAGACACTGCATTTCCTTTGCCGCAGTCCCTGCGTCCCAGTTCACTCAGTCACTGCATCCCATTGCCCTCAGTCACTGCATCCCATTTCACTCAGTCACTGCATCCCATTTCACACAGATACTGCATCCCATTTCACTCAGACAATGCATCCCATTACCCTCAGTCACTGCATCCAATTACCCTCAGTCACTGCATCCCATTTCCATCATTCACTGCATCCCACTTCACTCAGTCACTGCATCCCATCTCCCTCAGTCACAGCATCCCACTTCCATCAGTCACTGCATCCCACTTCTATCATTCAGGGCGTCTCCTTTCCCTCAGTCACTGCGTCCCATTTCCATCAGTGACTGCATCCCATTTCCCACAGTCACTGCATCCCATTTCACTCAGTCACTGCATCACATTTCACTCAGTCACTGCATCCCATCACCCTCAGTCTCTGCATCCCATTTCACTCAGTCACAGCATCCCACTTCCATCAGTCACTGCATCCCATTTCACTCAGTCACTGCGTCCCTGTCCATCAGTGACAGCATCCCATTTCCCTCAGTCACTGCATCCCATTGCCCTCAGTCACTGCATCCCATTTCCCTCAGTCACTGCATCCCATTTCCATCATTCACTGCATCCCACTTCACTCAGTCACTGCATCCCATTTCTCACAGTCACTGCACCCATTTCAGTCAGTCACTGCATCCCATTTCCATCATTCACTGCATCCCATTTCACTCAGTCACTGCATCCCATCTCCCTCAGTCTCTGCATCCCATTTCACTCAGTCACTGCATCCCACTTCCATCAGTCACTGCATCCCACTTCCATCAGTCACGGCGTCTCTTTTCCCTCAGTCACTGCGTCCCATGTCCATCAGTGACTGCATCCCGTTTCCCACAGTCACTGCATCCCATTTCCATCAGTCACTGCATCCCATTGCCCTCAGTCACTGCATCCCATTGACCTCAGTCACTGCATCCCATTTCAAACAGACACTGCATCTCCATTCCCACAGTCACAGCATCTCAATTCACACAGCCACTGCATCCCAGTTCACACAGCCACTGTATCCCATTTCACACAGCCACTGCATCCCATTGCCCTCAGTCACTGCATCTCATTTCACTCAGTCACTGCATCTCATTTCACTCAGTCACTGCATCCCATTTCACTCAGTCACTGCATCCCATTTCACTCAGTCACCGCATCCCATTTCCATCAGTCACTGCATCCCATGACCTCAGTCACTGAATCCCATGATCCTCAGTCACTGAATCCCATAACCCTCAGTCACTGCATACCGTTTCACACAGCCACTGCATCCCATTTCACACAGCCAGTGCATCCCATTTCACTCAGTCACTGCATCCCATTACCCTCAGTCACTGCATCACATTACCCTCAGTCACTGCATCACATTACCCACAGTCACTGCATCCCATTTCCCACAGTCACTGCACCCATTTCCCACAGTCACTGCATCCCATTTCCCACAGTCACTGCATCCCATTGCCCTCAGTCACTGCATCCCATTGCCCTCAGTCACTGCATCCCATTTCAAGCAGACACTGCTTCTCCTTTCCCGCAGTCACTGCATCTCAGTTCACAAAGCCACCGCATCCCATTGCCCTCAGTCATTGCATCCCATTACCCTCAGTCACTGCATCCCATTACCCTGTCACTGCATCCCATGAACTTCAGTCACAGGATCCCATTTCAAACAGACACTGCATCTCCTTTCCCTCAGTCACTGCATCCCATTTCACTCAGTCACTGCATCCCATTTCAGTCAGTCACTCCCTCCCATTTCAGTCAGTCACTCCCATTTCAGTGAGTCACTGCATCCCATTTCCCTCAGTCACTGCAACCCATTTCGCACTGTCACTGCATCTCCATTCCCTCAGTCACTGCATCGCATTTCACTCAGTCACTGCATCCCATTGCCCTCAGTCATTGCATCCCATTACCCTCAGTCACTGCATCACATGACCAACAGTCACTGCATCCCATTTCACTCAGTCACTGCATCCCATTTCCCACATTCACTGCATCTCCTTTCCCTCAGTCACTGCATCGCATTTCACTCAGTTACTGCATGCCATGACCCACAGTCACTGCATCCCATTACGCTCAGTCACTGCATTGCTTTTCACTCAGTCACTGCATCCCATGACGCTCAGTCACTGCATCCCATGACGCTCAGTCACTGCATCCCATGACCCTCAGTCACTGCATCCCATGACCCTCAGTCACTGCATCCCATTACCCTCAGTCACTGCATCACATTACCCACAGTCACTGCATCCCATTTCCCACAGTCACTGCACCCATTTCCCACAGTCACTGCATCCCATTTCCCACAGTCACTGCATCCCATTGCCCTCAGTCACTGCATCCCATTGCCCTCGGTCACTGCATCCCATTTCAAGCAGACACTGCATCTCCTTTCCCGCAGTCACTGCATCTCAGTTCACAAAGCCACCGCATCCCATTGCCCTCAGTCATTGCATCCCATTACCCTCAGTCACTGCATCCCATTACCCTGTCACTGCATCCCATGAACTTCAGTCACAGGATCCCATTTCAAACAGACACTGCATCTCCTTTCCCTCAGTCACTGCATCCCATTTCACTCAGTCACTGCATCCCATTTCAGTCAGTCACTCCCTCCCATTTCAGTCAGTCACTCCCATTTCAGTGAGTCACTGCATCCCATTTCCCTCAGTCACTGCAACCCATTTCGCACTGTCACTGCATCTCCATTCCCTCAGTCACTGCATCGCATTTCACTCAGTCACTGCATCCCATTGCCCTCAGTCATTGCATCCCATTACCCTCAGTCACTGCATCACATGACCAACAGTCACTGCATCCCATTTCACTCAGTCACTGCATCTCATTTCCCACATTCACTGCATCTCCTTTCCCTCAGTCACTGCATCGCATTTCACTCAGTTACTGCATGCCATGACCCACAGTCACTGCATCCCATTACGCTCAGTCACTGCATTGCTTTTCACTCAGTCACTGCATCCCATGACGCTCAGTCACTGCATCCCATGACGCTCAGTCACTGCATCCCATGACCCTCAGTCACTGCATCCCATGACCCTCAGTCACTGCATCCCATTACCCTTAGTCACTGCATTCCAATAATTTCAGTCGCAGGATCCCATTTCAAACAGACACTGCATTTCCTTTGCCGCAGTCCCTGCGTCCCAGTTCACTCAGTCACTGCATCCCATTGCCCTCAGTCACTGCATCCCATTTCACTCAGTCACTGCATCCCATTTCACACAGATACTGCATCCCATTTCACTCAGACAATGCATCCCATTACCCTCAGTCACTGCATCCAATTACCCTCAGTCACTGCATCCCATTTCCATCATTCACTGCATCCCACTTCACTCAGTCACTGCATCCCATCTCCCTCAGTCACAGCTTCCCACTTCCATCAGTCACTGCATCCCACTTCTATCATTCAGGGCGTCTCCTTTCCCTCAGTCACTGCGTCCCATTTCCATCAGTGACTGCATCCCATTTCCCACAGTCACTGCATCCCATTTCACTCAGTCACTGCATCACATTTCACTCAGTCACTGCATCCCATCACCCTCAGTCTCTGCATCCCATTTCACTCAGTCACAGCATCCCACTTCCATCAGTCACTGCATCCCATTTCACTCAGTCACTGCGTCCCTGTCCATCAGTGACAGCATCCCATTTCCCTCAGTCACTGCATCCCATTGCCCTCAGTCACTGCATCCCATTTCCCTCAGTCACTGCATCCCATTTCCATCATTCACTGCATCCCACTTCACTCAGTCACTGCATCCCATTTCTCACAGTCACTGCACCCATTTCAGTCAGTCACTGCATCCCATTTCCATCATTCACTGCATCCCATTTCACTCAGTCACTGCATCCCATCTCCCTCAGTCTCTGCATCCCATTTCACTCAGTCACTGCATCCCACTTCCATCAGTCACTGCATCCCACTTCCATCAGTCACGGCGTCTCTTTTCCCTCAGTCACTGCGTCCCATGTCCATCAGTGACTGCATCCCGTTTCCCACAGTCACTGCATCCCATTTCCATCAGTCACTGCATCCCATTGCCCTCAGTCACTGCATCCCATTGACCTCAGTCACTGCATCCCATTTCAAACAGACACTGCATCTCCATTCCCACAGTCACAGCATCTCAATTCACACAGCCACTGCATCCCAGTTCACACAGCCACTGTATCCCATTTCACACAGCCACTGCATCCCATTGCCCTCAGTCACTGCATCTCATTTCACTCAGTCACTGCATCTCATTTCACTCAGTCACTGCATCCCATTTCACTCAGTCACTGCATCCCATTTCACTCAGTCACTGCATCCTATTTCCCTCAGTCACTGCATCCCCTTTCCTCAGTCACTGCATCTACTTTCCTCAGTCACTGCATCCCATTTCACTCAGTCACTAGATCCCATTTAACAGTCACTGCACCCCATTTCACAGAGTCACTGCATCCATTTCCTTCAGTCACTGCATCCCATTTCACTCAGTCACTGCAGCTCATTTCACTCAGTCACTGCAGCTCATTTCACTCAGTCACTGCAGCTCATTTCACTTAGTCACAGCATCCCATTTCACTCAGTGACTGCAACCCATTACCCTCAGTCACAGCATCCCATTTCCATCAGTCACTGCATCCCATTCATCTCAGTCACTGAATTCCATTTCCCTCATTCACTGCATCCCATTTCCATCAGTCACTGCATCCCATTCCCCACAGTCACCGCATCCCATTCCCCACAGTCACCGCATCCCATTAACTTCAGTCGCAGCATCCCAATTCACTCAGTCACTGCATCCCATTTCCCTCAGTCACTGCATCCCATTTCCCTCAGTCACTGCATCCCATTTCCCTCAGTCACTGCATCTCCTTTCCTCAGTCACTGCATCTCCTTTCCTCAGTCACTGCATCCCATTCCACTCAGTCACTACATCCCATTTAAAAGTCACTGCATCCCATTTCACAGAGTCACTGCATTCCATTTCCTTCAGTCACCTCATCCCATTACCCTCAGTCACTGCATCCCATTTCCCTCAGTCACTGCATCCCATTTCCATCATTCACTGCATCCCACTTCACACAGTCACTGCATCCCATCTGCCACAGTCACTGCATTCCACTTCCATCAGTCACTGCATCCCACTTCCATCATTCACGGCGTCTCCTTTCCCTCAGTCACTGCGTCTCATTTCCATCAGTGACTGCATCCCATTTCTCACAGTCACTGCACCCATTTCAGTCAGTCACTGCATCCCATTTCCATCATTCACTGCATCCCATTTCACTCAGTCACTGCATCCCATCTCCCTCAGTCTCTGCATCCCATTTCACTCAGTCACAGCATCCCACTTCCATCAGTCACTGCATCCCACTTCCATCAGTCACGGCGTCTCTTTTCCCTCAGTCACTGCGTCCCATGTCCATCAGTGACTGCATCCCATTTCCCACAGTCACTGCATCCCATTTCCATCAGTCACTGCATCCCATTGCCCTCAGTCACTGCCTCCCATTGACCTCATTCACTGCATCCCATTTCAAACAGACACTGCATCTCCATTCCCAAAGTCACAGCATCTCAATTCACACAGCCACTGCATCCCAGTTCACACAGCCACTGTATCCCATTTCACACAGCCACTGCATCCCATTGCCCTCAGTCACTGCATCCCATTGCCCTCAGTCACTGCATCTCATTTCACTCAGTCACTGCATCCCCTTTCACTCAGTCACTGCATCCCATTACACTCAGTCAGTGCCTCCCATTTCCCTCAGTCACTGCATCCCATTTCACTCAGTCACTGCATCCCATTTCACGCAGACACTACATCCCATTTCCCTTAGTCAGTGCATCCCATTACCCTCAGTCACTGCATCCCAGTTCACACAATCACTGCCTCCCGTTTCACTGAGTCACTGCATCCCGTTTCACTGAGTCACTGCATCCAGTTTCACTGAGTCACTGAATCGCATTTGTTGTTTTCACTTGAATGCAATGGTCATGAATCTCCTCCAATGGCTGGTCATGTATTTCCAATGCAAAATTTTACCAAGTTTTGATTTTCAATTTTGATTACATGTGTCTCCTCTATTCTATAAGATGCTGCAATAAACTCAAATTTGATAAATCATAATTCAACCACCATTACCTACAGAGTTAATTTCATCAAACAGATCCAATTAGAATTGTCACATTCCCAAATCCTGATTCAAGGTTTTCTCATTATGGGCCACGTGGTTAAGAAAAAAGACACTTAGAATCAGAGAGATGTACAGTTGGGAAACAGATCCTTTGGCCCAATTTGTCTCTGTTGACCAGATATCCTAAGTTAATTTAGTCCCATTTGCCGGCATTTGGCCCATATTCCTCTCAACCCGTCCTATTCATATACCCATCCACATGCCTTTTAAACGTACAAGCCTCCACCACATCCTCTGGCAGCTCATTCCATACATGCTGTTCGCTCTATCCACGTCCCTCGTAATTGTATAAACTTCCATATGGTCAGCCCTGAACTCCAAAGTTCCAAGAAATAGCTGCCTGTTCAAGCCCACGGTATACCTCCAACCTCCGATGCTCGTAACATCCTTGTAGATCTCTCTGAACCCTTTCAAGTTTACAACATACAACAAGACGGCACAGAATAGGCCCTTCGGCCCTCAATGGTGCGCCGACAACTTTCCTCTCGCAAGGAGACCAAAATCGATTGCAGTATTCCAAAAGCAGCCGAATCAATGACCTACATGGCTGCTAAGTGATCTCCCAACTCCTATACTCAATGCACTGACCGATAAAGGTGAGCACACCAAATGTCTCATTCATATCCTTTCTACCGGTGGCTGTACTTTGATGGAACTACGAAACTGCACTCCAGCGTCTCTTTATTTAGCAACACTCCCCACAACCTTCAGTGTATACGTGCTGCCCTGATTTGCCTTTCCAAAAGGGAGCACCTCACATTTATCTGACCTCAACTCCATCTGCCACTCCTCAGTTTATTGGCCCTTGTCAATGTCCCATTGCATTCTGAGGTGACCTTCTTGGCTGGCTACTACACCTTGAATCATTGGGAAACTTACTAACCACACCTTCTATTTTCATATCCAAATCATTGCATCACTTCAACTCCCCCTCCCACACCCTGGACGACATGTCCATCCTGGGCCTCTTCCAGTGTCACAACCATACCACCCAGAAAGTAGAAGAGCAGCACCTCATATTCCGTCTCGGGAGCTTCCAACTCAATAGCCTCAATATGGACTTTGCCACCCTCAAAATCTCCCCACCCGCTAGCCTCATCCCAAGACTAGTTCCTCCCCTCATCCCTGCCTCCATGACCTGTCCGCCTTCTCTCCCACCTATCCACTCCTCCCACCTCACTGACCAACTCCCACCACTGCTTGGAATTATTATTCTTTTCACACTTCATCAGCTCGACGTGATTTCTAAAATCTATTTTCCAATTGTTGGAAAAAGTGAGATAAAGTAAAAGAAGTTACATTCTTACCACTCGGCAAATCTCTGAATATTCTTCTGTTGAAAGGCCGCCAAGGAACGATGCAATTCTTGTGTCACAAACGCTGTGAGGGAGACATCTTTTTCGGTTCCACTAACTCCACCCTCAGGAAGACAAACCCACATAACATATCTAGCGACTTAAAGCATACTCTATTGTTGCCCAAGGTGGAGAGCTGGATGAACACAGCAGGCCAAGCAGCATCAGAGGAGCAAGAAAGCTTGTGTTTCGGGACGAGACCCTACTTCAGAAAATTGGCGCTGGAGAATCCAAGATGACAAGGTGTAAAGCCGGATGATACTGCTTGGCCTGCTTTGTTCATCCAGCTTTACACCTTCTTATCTCAGATTCTCCAGCATCTGCAGTTCCTACTGCCTCTATTGTTGCCCTTTCACTTTACTGAACTAATATGAGCCAGTAGTTTTGTTTAGGCCCATGTAATCTTACAGTTATTGGCCTGTACAAAATCCTGAATTAATTTTGATCGACTGACAGGAGGAGAGATGAATTTAAGAGAAATTTTTGTTTTCTACCAATTTGCAGAGGGCATTGTGGGCGATTGGAGGACAGTGTTATTATCCTCCAGGTCTGCGGACTGCATCGTTACCAACTTGCCCATTTGTATATACATACAATATTCATTATGTACCAATGAAACATAATAAACCAATACTGCGTACTAAAAACAACCCTCACATATCAATGGAAATTTAATATTTATCACAGAGCTTGAAGGATTGAATTCAATGATACAAAGCAAAAACCAGTGAAGTAGAGTGCAGTTGGTCAGCACTTTTGCCTCTAAGTGGAGGTTTGCAGTTTGAGGCCACCCAAGAACAAGCAAGTTCTGTCTAACTCCAAGGGCAGCACGGTGGCTCAGTGGTTAGCACTGCTGACTCACAGCGCCAGGGACCCAGGTTCGATCCCACCGTTGGGCGATCTTCTGTGCGGAGTTTGTACATTCTGCCCATGCCTGCATGGGTTCCTGCTGGGTGCTCTGGTTTCCTCCCACAGTCCAAAGATGTGCAGGCTAGGTGTCTGGGCCATGCCAAACTTGCCCATTGTGTTTAGGGATGTGTAGATTAGGTGTGTTAGTCATGGGAAATGTAGGGTTACTGAGGAAAGGGTCGGGGGATGAGTCAGGGTGAGATGCTCTTTGGAGGGTGGCCGTGGACTTGTTGGGTCAAAAGGGGCTTGTTTCCACACTGTAGGGATTCTATGATATGGAAGTATCTTTTGAAGTAGGCATTCATGGGTATGCTGTAACAGAGACCTTGAAATACTGCACAACAAATATTTGGAGATAGACTGTCAATTCAGACATAGCATCAAAAAAGGTCATAGAAGTTGTCACCGATATAAAGCAGGATTGATGAAAATCCAGCAGGAAATGGTGTCAAAAGGCTCAGTATCTTTTATTCACCTCCAGTTATTTTGTCCAAGGCACTGGATGCTGGCAGGATTGAAACATTTAAGAAATGCTTCACAAATCACATATAAGGACCTGCACATCTTTGAACAATGGGAGGAAACTGGCAGAAGCCCCTCGCAGACGCGGGGAGGACGTGTCAATTCCACACAGATAGTTACCCAAGACTGGAATCTCAACTGGCTCCCCAGTGCATGAGCAGCTCTAACCACTGAGCAACTACCTTGCCCAGAAGGGGTTTTATAAGCGCATACATTATTTCCATTAATAGTTGGGGTAAGACAGATCCAATCCTCTATGTCCAATCAAAATAACATCTTGTAGATATCATGACAACAATCATAAATGATTTTGAATAAGTAAATCAAAAAAATTGAAATAGTTTCCAAGCCTAAATACTCAATATGGTGCATTTAAGATGAATAGCGCAACAACAAAAAGGCCATATTTTATGTGACCATCGGTAACACTTGAAAACTTGCAACAATATAGTCACCAGGAGAGATCTGGACTGGCTTGATGATGCACTCCTTCATACACTGCAATGAAACTCCAAAGATCACAAATTCTCCTTCAATACCGTGTTATAACAGTGACTGCATCAACCTGTGTTTATGGGCCTGACTGGAAGCCCACACAACATGCATAAACAAAAAAATAATCTAAGGTGATAGGTGAAATAAATGTATGTATGCAACGTCTTTGAAAAGCAATCATTTCTAGCGGATGCAAGCCCATAAGGAATCTCGTTTCGCAGATTATATTCATTTGCACTACAGTTCACGCCAGTCAGAATCAGTTTTCGTTTCATGACAGATAACTAAAATGTCCAAAACAATGAACTTTGTTTGATCAGAAGATTTTAAGTAAGGACTATGTCTTGTGTGAGCTGACGGCATTCGGGGATGGAGAAGGTACACTCACTGCTGGCATCTTGACACCATTGAATGAGCAAGCGTGGACGCAAAGGTTGTAACAGGTAACAATTGGACAGGCAATATCTTTTGAGCTCCTTCCCAGCAGGCCTGTCATACTCTCAAGCTGTGCCAGACCCTCACTTACTCCACCTTACGTACTCTGCCTTTTTCTTTTCGACAAGAAGCACCTCTGTACCAGTCATCCAAGGCTCCGAAATCTTACCCCTTCTTACCTGTCTCAGAGGAACAAATTTATACATCACTCGCAACAACTGCTCCTTGAACAGCTCCACATGTCTGCTGTGCCCTTTCTGTGGAACAATTGCTCCCAATCTGTACTTCCCAACTCCTGTCTGATAGCATCATAGTTTCCTTGACCCCAGTGAAATATCTTCCCCTTGTAACTGCTCCTTTCCCTTTCCATGGCTATGGTAAATGTGAGGCTGTTGTGGTCACTGTCGCCAAAGGGCTCTCCCACCACGATATCTGACACCTGTCCTGGCTCATTGCCGAGCACCAAATCCAAAATGGCCTCCCCCCTCGGCCTGTCCACATACTGAGTAAGGAAACCCTCCTGAACACACCTGACAAAAACGGCTCCATCCAAACCATCTGCACTCAGGAGGTTTCAATCTATATTGGAAAAGTTGAAGTCACCCATAACAACAACCCTGATACGTTTGCACTTTTCAACAATCTGCCGGCCAATGAGTTCTTTGATCTCCCTACTGCTATTTGGGGTCCGTAGAAAACCCCCAGTGAGGTGACTACTGCCTTGCTGTTCCGAACTTCCACCCATACTGACTCAGTCGACAAACCTTCCTTGGCAACATCAGCCCATACCACCTCGGTAGACGAGTCCTCAGAGGTTGTTTCAGCCGCTGTTATACTGTCCTTGACCAACAAAGCCACACCTCCCCCTCTTTTACCACCTTCCCTGACCTTAATCAAAGATCTAAACCCTGGAACCTGCAACATCCATTCCTGACCCTGCTCTATCCATGTCTCCGAAATGGCCACAACATCGAAGTCCCAGGTACCTATCCAAGCTGCAACCTCACCTAACTTATTCCGGATACTCCTGGCATTAAAGTCGTCACACTTCAATCCAGCTTGCTGTCTGCCAGCACACTCCTGTGATAGTGAGGTCCTGACCATGTCCTCCCTACGCTCATCCTCCTGTGTACTAGGACTACACCTCAGTTTCCCATCCCCCTTCTGAGCTCGTTTAAATCCACCCGAATGGCACTAGCCAATTTTCCACCCAGGATATTCGTGCCCCTCTGGTTCAAGTGGAGACCGTCCTGTTTGTACAGGTCCCACCTTCCCCAGAATGAGCCCCAATTGTCCATGTACCTGAAGCCCTTCCAACTGCATCATCCCTGCAGCCACGTGTTCAGCTGAAATCTCTCCCTGTTCTTTGCCTCGCTATCACGTGGTACGGGTGACAAACCAGAGATGACCACTCTGCTTGTTCTAGCTCTCGGCTTCCACCCTAGCTCCCTCAAATCCTGCCTGACATCCCTATCCCTCTTTCTACATATGCCGTTGGTGCCTATGTGGACCACGACTTGGGGCTGGTCACCCTCTCCCCTCAGGACCCGAAAGAGACGATCCGAGACATCACAGACCATGGCACCTGGTAGGCAATACACCAATCGTGAGTCTCTTTCGTTCCTGGCAAATCTTCTATCAGTCCCTCTAACTGTTGAGTCCCCAATGACTATCACTCTCTTCCTGTCCCCCCGCCGTCCCTTCTGTGCAAGAGGGACAGACTCGGTGCCAGAGATCTGCACCCTACCGCATGCCCCTGGTAAGTAGTCCCCCGGAACAGTATCCAAAACGGTATACTTGTTTTTCAGGGGAGCAACCACAGGGGATTTCAGGGGAACGACCACAGGGGAAGGTTGGTCAAGCTACACCGGGTAAACGTACATTTTTGGCTGAAGAAACATGTGTTTCAGTGTGAGCTAATGGAAGAAGCCATGGAGTCAAAGCTAAACATTTCGACAATAAGACAACCATTCTTAAAAGCAGCAGAGAGCATGAAAAAGAAATGAGCGGCTTTCATATCCACTTAAAATTTATGTGGAATATCAGATGGAATTTTCTTATTGACTCCATTGTGCAATCATGTCAATCTAAAAATGTTAACTGCATTCATTAATACTAACCAGAAACGGACTTTGTAGTAAATGGTTTGACGATTTTCTGGATCTGGAACATCCCTTTTCCTTCTCCAACGAAGATCGTACCAACCTATGGTACCAAACTGTGAGTCAAACGGACACGACTCGTAATCTTTAAATTCCTCATCAAAACAGTCTAATCGTATGGTTCTGTGCAATAAAAGAGAAAGAATAAACATGTTTCCCACAATTTTGCTGATGTTTACGAACAGAATGCACAAATTCAAAAAGTTTGAGCTGGTATGTTTGCTTCCTCCAGCCTGTTTAAACTGTTCCATTCAATGTGAAATTTGTGATACGTTTTAGCACACAGGTCTATTTGATCTGTGCCACCACCTTCTATTCGTCATACATGCTTTCCCCACCTTCCTGTAATACATTCCTTGAAGTGTTCAATGAGATTTTGATTTTAAATCTTATCGTCATATTCTTTTGATTCTCAAGCATCAATGAATCTGATGTTGCCGCCATTCCATGCAGTGCATAGCACGTCAAACAGGAGTCTTACTCTTGCCATGAGCACTGAGGTAGTACGGGATCATAACTGTCTCACAGTTCAGAAAGAAATTCTACATATAGGGCTATGTAGAGTCATGCAGTTAATTTTATTTGACATGCTATTTCTTTTCTTCACAAATATGCTGGATTTAAAGTGATCTTCACCCTCATTTAAAATGAATCCAATATCCAACCATCTGTAAAACAAGCATATCCAAATTTTCGTTTGAGTTTAGTGTTTCACAAATATATTACTTTTTTAAAAATTATATTTGAGTCAACATTAACATTTCATTCCCTGACAGCGGGTGAACTTACTTTTGAACTCCCATTTTCCTTCGGTATTAACGGAGAGGTGAGCCTTTTTGCAAGCACCGAAAGTCTCCACCAGTTTACGCTAAAACTTGCGGAACTGTAAGTTTCACAAATATGTTCCTATTAAACACTAATTCCTATTGAAGCAGTATGAAACTAAATTCATTCAACTGGACAGCAAAAACGGTCAAGATTTTAAAAGCAAGTTACCATTTTGAAGTCACTCTTCGAACTAAATTCCATCTTGGTGTGTGAGAGTCCATAGGTTCCTCACTCTCAACGAACCAGTCAAACTGTCATGCAATTACTGAAACACACAGACAAAAAACATCAATGTTAACGGTCACGAAGATTTTGAGAGTGATTTGGAATTCGTACTCAATACCCCCTGGGGAAAATCTGTTCCAATCTGGATAGTACTCACTTATTACCATCCCACCTACCTTCCCCAGCACCTCCTCCCCCTCCACACTATTTGTTTCTGAGCTCCCTTCCACCCTCCATTTCTCAGGAAGGGTCCTGACCCAAAACCTCAACTTTCCTCAGCCTCTGATGCTGCCTGCCCTGCTGTGTTCCTCCAATGTGTTATCTCAGACACCAACATTGGCAGTTCTTACTATCTGGATAAATCATTCTCACCTTGTAACAAGTGATTTTAGGAATCACTTAAACACTCAAAGTACTCACAGTCAGTGTCCCATTTCCTTGACCAGTCAATTTGATGTGAATCTTTCTTCCAAGCGGAAGCTATAACAACAATTATATTTGAGAATCAAACTCTTAATTGCATCACCAATATTTCCTTGTCTGTTTGAAACATAAGATAATGAAATAATCATGGACAGATTGGCCAACAGTGTAATTTAATGCGTGTTACAACCATTGAAGTGATCTTTAAAAAGCTGTTGTCATACAACACACCACTTTTTGAGATGCAGTGATGAACAAACTTCCTGAGACGCAAATAATATATGCCGAATTAATTCCAAAGAATACCTTTACAATTAAAAAGAAGCTAAAAATTTCTTTACATTGTCATGCTTGTCAGATTGCTATTAGTCAATGGAAATCGTGCAGAATAATTATTTATTCCCAGATGAAAAGGAAGCGTATACATTTCATTTTCACATCTTATCCAAGAGAGAAAAAAAAACACATGAATGCATTGTCAAACAAGAAGACTCACAAAAAAAGTCATTTGGCCCATTGAATTTCCTCCATCATTCGGTGAGATCATGGTTGATCTCATTACATTTATCACGACACACCATTTCCACCAAACCCTCCTTATAGCTAATACATTCCGATCCAAGTAACATCCCGGTAAATCTCTGTTTCTGTGCCATGCCTTGTCTTTCTAAATATTTTTTCAGTCATCTACAAATTTAGCCACAGCACATGCACCTCTTTCCTCCAAGTCATGAAAAAACAAGCACAAGAGCTGTGGTTCCTTCAGCGCGACCTCATTTCTTACTGACAAACCAACCCTGGCATCTCTGTCTATTTGTATCGGAGATAATGGGAACTGCAGATGCTTCAGAATCCAAGATAACAAAGTGTGGAGCTGGATGAACACAGCAGGATGAAGACACAGAAGTAGAAGGGTCTCGGCACAAAACGTCAGCTTTTCGCTCCTGAGATGCTGCTTGGCCTGCTCTGCTCATCCAGCTCCACACTTTCTTATCTCTGTCCATTTGCCTGTTCTTTCTATCGGACATGAATCATTGGCTATTTCGTTCCCAACACTTATCCCCTAACAACCATCTCTCTGTGATACCCAGAGTGATGTATCTGTCAATTTCAATCTGCTCCACAAACTCATTCACTTTGTTTCATACACTCCCTGCAATTCAATACAAGATCTTCAGTCTGGCATTTACAGCCACCCTTCTTATCTGCTGCAGCTGAAGTGAGACTCCTGACCATTTCCATACTTTTTGTCCTATTACTTGCTCTGGCAACTTTGCTGAGCACTTACCAGCTTCTAACTCTTTCCACAATTTTCCATGCAACTGAGCTCACCCGCTCCACACTTTTTATTTTAACACCCTACCCCAAGACCGAGCCCTGTATTTTGCCAGGATACTTGTCCCAAAATGATTCTCATCGAGCCTATAACACCAAGAATGACTCACTCCTTCCCTGTACCGATGCCAATGTCCCATGAATTCAAACACATTTCTGCCAGGCCACCATTTAAACAATGCATTTGCATCTATAATTATGCTCACACCGTGCCAAATTGCTCAGATAATAATCCAGAGATTATTACCATTCTGGTTCTGCTTTCTCATTCAGCACCTCGGTGCTCATAATCCCTCAGCAGAACCGCTTTCCTCTTTCTTCCATATCAATTCTACCTGTGTGTACCACAATAGCTGGATTTCTACTCCTCCCACTTCAAGTTCCTTTGTAGCCGAGATGGAATATCCTGAACCTGGGCACCAGGCAGGCAACACGACTTTTGAGACTCTCGATCCTAGTCACAACGAACAGTTTTCATTCCCCAAACTACACTACATCTGATTATAACTACATTTCACTTTTTATCCCCTCCTGAATGTCCCCCCTGTACCACAGTGCTATCGTCAGTTTACTCATCTTCCCTATACCCTGCACTCTCATCCACACACGAAGAAAGAATCTCAAAGCTGTTAGATAAGATCAAAGGCCAAGGTTCCTTCTGCACTACATTCTGGATCCTTCCACCTGCCCTGTTCTTTGTCACAGTCTCACGTCTCTGGCCACTGACCGAGTTTCAGCTAGTTAATCTAAGATGTGTGACTGCCTCCTGAAGCAGAGCAATCCCTGCTAACTCTGCCCAACACGATTTGTTGATTGGTCAAAACTGAGATTCCAGTTCATCAACCCTGAGCTGGAGTATGGGGTCTGACCACTCCGCCTTCATGTAGGTATAAATCATCATCTGGCCTGGCATCTCCATTTCAATTACTTCGATCTTAATTTGATTTGAAAACATTCTGGTCTTTTAGTTTGTAGCCTGCAAATATTTCTCCGATTTACTTTCAATCTGAAAGCTACCGATAATAGATTCTTAAACCAGAAGCGATCACCAACGAATGAGCCTGATTCACCCTCCGGGTCCCTGATTCTGGCTTCAATTTACTCTGTCTCAAAAAAAAAATGCTTACAAACTATCAGGCAAAAAAAGCAAGCAAATGGCACCTCTTACACTCTGCACTGACTTACCGCATTGCCACCAAGTTCCCCAAAATATATATTCACTTGGTGCATTTCACTCGAGATGTGATCTCTCCTTCCAGAACGTGCAAAGCATACTGATCCAAAGCAATATACTACCTTCAAAACCTCAGCTCTCAGCTTATTACTTTTGAGTATATTCTCAAATGCTTTCTCCAAGTCCAAACACAACACATTTACTGGTTTTCCTCTATTAATTCTCCTTCCAAAACTTCCTCCAAAAACCCAAACAAATTAGCCAGACACAATTTCTCTTTCAGCAGGCTGTGGTGATTCTGTTTGATTAGATTCTGATTTTCCAAATGTCCTGCTATTATTTTCTTCACAGTTGATTGCCACCTATTTCCAACAATAGATGTTAGGCTGGTTCGGTTGTAGTTATCTGCTTTTTGCCTCTCTCCTTTTTAAATAGGGATATCACATCGGCATTTTTCCAGCCCTCAGATGCTTCTCTCGAATCTAAAGCTTTTTGGGAAATTACAATCAACGCATACACCGACTCTGAAGCTCATTGTTTAGAATCCTAGAAAGTAAACCATCACGGCAAAGAGTCTAAGCTGCTTTCACTCCATTAGATTGTCTACTGCTCCTTCTCTCATGGTACTGATGGTGTGGTAGTGATGTGTTTAATTCCTCCCTGTATTCTTTACTAATAAGGGGATCCTTGAAGTATCTTCCACTGGAAAGACGACCCTTCTCTCATTGTCGTTGTTCCTTGATTTAAAAATTAACCTGGCCATCTCAGCCGAGCATATAATTAATGGCATTACCTCTGAAACCTTCTCTGCTAAAGTGTTCAATAGATTGCTACAACCTGAAACATGTAATTCTCCCCCTAAATTAATAGGCAACCAATTTGAAAATGTGGCCTCTGGTCGCAAAATCTTTGACAAATGGGAGTAATCTCTACGGATATACACTATCAAGTCTCTTAAGAATCTTAAATGTTGAAAAAATAAGATTTTTTAAAATCTTATAAACGCCAATGAATGTCGTCCCAGCCTGCCCAACATTCTTACGCATGGCAATTCCCTCTGCCATTTCCGAAATCAACCCAGTCAACATGAGGTGTACGGCCTCCGCAGCATTCACTCTGTGGCCGTACATGACTTTAAGTTACCATCCTGCTGCTACTTCTCGACTTCTATTTGTGATGCAGTCCTCTGTCCATCCTAACAAACTACTCTTGAACACATGGGCTCTTTTCTTTTGAGACACCTTATGAGCTGTACCTTATCAAATGCTTTGTTGAAATCTCAATGGACTACATCAACTGGTGGTCCTTCATCAGTAATGTTTGTTTCCTTCTCAAAGCACTGTAGCAAGTTTGTCAAGTATTATTTCCCCTTTATAAAAGGATGTTAACTCTGTAGGATGTTATAGCACACTAAGTACCCTGTTATTTCATCTTTCATTGCCGGCATGAACATCTACCCAGGTTGACCTAAATTGGCAATACTGGCTTGCTATTTTGTCGAAGTATCTTTGAAATAATGGTGTTATGTTCACAATCTTTCAATCCTCTGAGAATTTTCCACAAACTAAGGATTCTTGGAAGATTATCATCAGTGCCTCCATTGTATCTGTAGCTGCATTGTTCAACATGAGAGGATACAACTCATCATACCCCTTGGATATTTTCTCTACTGATTGGAGTCATGTTTGGAATTCTATGCAGTGACATTCATTTTTAACAGTTTGCGAAATACTACCAGGAACAGAAATTGTGATCCAGCTGCAACTAAGCGATAGCTTTCAGCACAGAAGAAGGTATTTGAATTCATTATGACCCGAATCACTCCTGAAAAGGGCAATACAATTTGCATCAGTCCATAATGTTCTTTCTCGAACATCCTGAGATGTATTATCTGTATTTCTTCAAATTTACCACAGATTCTGTTTCAATCACCCTTTCAGCAACACGCATGACAACATTTCGGCATTCTTAGTCCCCCTGTAGCCTCCGTTGCACGTGTGCATTGTTAGACGATTATTTGTTTGTGTGCCTGCTTTTTTGCTCAAATGGTTAAAGGTAAGTTGGTGTTCTTTTGTCATCAGAGCTATTGCCTCCTCATTCTCATCTTCCTTGTTTTATCCCTCTGCTGGAATATTTAATTTGTTGACATATCTGAAATATGTTGTTGAATGGATTGGGTTTTGTAACATTGCATTCCCCATAGACCATCTACCGATACTGTTGCTTGTTCTAACAGTTATTATCTTGCAGAGTGGAAAATGCAGTTTGAAAGCAATGGAACATTATTGATGAAGAAGTTGATGCATAAATTGCTGCGATCTTCCAAACTACAAACTCACCCACAATTCTTTCTCGGTCAGAGCATTATGCCGGCGCAAATGAATCGTGTTCTCAATGGGACTTCCAAAACCATGGAATTGAATTTGCATGTTGATTTCTTCTTCCCTCTTCAGAAATGCAATGTCGTATCGTGATGAAGCTTCCAAGGCAATGATTGTGTCCTTCAATGAAGGGAAAAGTGACTTTTAGATTCATGGAAATATTTCAGTACTTCCACATACATGAAATACAAACATTCTCCCTGCATGCTGACCCAAGTCCGCAAGACTAGGGCATGACCCAGTCTCATTTTATCGTATCTTTCCGATTTTACATGCCACGGGATAATCATTCAGGTGTAACAGAAATGTTGATCATGGAAATTTATCACCGTTTTAATAAATAATGGCAAATTTTCAACATCTTGCAAGTGTATGAAGGCTCAATCTCATGACACCTTGCCTGCTGCACAAAGACATTCCTACACTGCTTTGAGTGTTAGGGCTCAACCAAAACACAATCATTACACAAATGCATCAACACGCTACTTTCAATAGGATCTGGCGCAGGCTTGGAGGGCCGAAGCGCCTGTTCCTGTGCTGTAATTTTCTTTGTTCTTTGACCAGATAAAAAGCAAAAGGGAGGTGTAGAACAGTCATCAAGGGAACAAGAGTCCCTGTGGACGCACTAACGTCAACCAGGCCAACATCCCCAGCACTGAGGCACTGACCATCCTCGATCAGCTACAATGGGCTGGACACTTCATCTGTATGACTGACACGAGACTCCCCGCATGTTCTCATCCCAGCTTCAAAAAAGCAGGCGAGACCCAGATGTGCAGAGGAAGCACTCGGTGATAAACTCAAGTCCTCAATGGCGAAGTGCGACATTCCTGCAGACACCTGGGAATCGCCGGTCTCAGACGGCCGAAAGCCTGAAGAGCACCTGGGAAGGCATCAAACACTTTGCGGCTTGCTTTTGGAAGCAGCGGAAGCCATGCAGCCACACCAACACCTCCCTCACCCCTTCCCACGACTGCCTTCTGCCCCGAGTGCAACAGAGCCGACGGTAGCTGCATCGGTCTGTGCAGCCGGCGATCAATTCAGCCTGAGAGTGGGAGAGTGTCATCCATATCTGCGAGAAACCACCATGATGATGATGATGTATAGTGTGCAGGGGCATCTCGTCACAGCAAATCAGAGAACAAATACAGGGCAACAGAACACTGGTGACCAAGATTAGGATGAGGGAGAATCTCAAAATCTTCTGCAAGTGTCTCAGAGGGAAAGAGAAAACCCAGGGAAAACCAGGTCTCATTAGGGATGAAGAGGCAAATGAACGGTTTGAACTGGAGGGCAATGTCAGGTGTTAAACGAGAATTTCACATCAGCTTTTCCATGTGAGAAGGAGCACACAATTCTCGGACAGAATTAACAGAGACTGGGGAGATGTTCGGTGTTTTGGTGAATTTAAAATTGGACAAATCCCAGGTTTGGATGAGGTGTATGCCACGATGCCCAGGGAGATGAGAGAAAAAATTCCACTCGCCCTCATACAGAGCTTTCAAAAGTACCAAAGGACTGGAGAACAGGTAACATAGTTCCACTTATCAAAATGCGTGACAAGCATAAAGCAGAGTATTACAGACCGGTGAGTATCACATCAGTAGATAGGAAAATCTTGGAGAAAATTCTGAACGGCAGACGTAATTTCCATTTCAAGAAGTGGGGTCTGATCAGCGACCGTCAGCATAGCTTTGTCAGAGGGAGGTCACGCCTCACAAACTTAGATGATTCTTTCAAAGAGGTGACAGAGTGTGCAGATGGGAGTTGATGTAGTGAAAATAGATTTCAGCAAAGACTTGGACAGGGTCCCAAATGGGAGCGTGGCAAAGAAGGTAAAGCTCGGGGGGTCCAGAAAAATACAGCAAGTTGAATCCAAAGTTACAGATTGGTCAAATGGGCAGGTCAACGGTAGATGGAATGTTAACCCTGATCAATAAGGCAATTTGGACAAACTAACAAGGCAAGGAATCATTCAAAGAAATGCCAGGACACTAGGAAGATCAGAGGAATGGTGTGATCTTGGGGTGCTTGTCCACAGATTCCTGAACATGGAATGGCAGCTTAAAGGGACAGTTCAGAAAGCATATGGCTCAAGAGCTGTGCAGGACTTTTGTTAGGCCCTAGCTGAAGTGCTCAGTGCAGTTCTGGTCTCTCCATTATAGAAAGGAGGTGTTTGCATTTGAGCATGTGTGGAGGACATTCATCAGGATGTTCTGAGGGGGTGAAGCATTTTAACTCTTGGGAGAGTCTGGATACGTTTGCGTTAGCAATAACTGCCAATGCTGGAGTCTGAGATCACACAGTGTGGAGCTGGGGGAACACTGCAGGCCAGGCAGCATCACTGTTGCCGATCTCTGATTAAAAGTCTAGGCCTGAAACATCAGCTTTTGTGCTCCCGAGATGCTGCTTGGCCTGTTGTGTTCAGCCAGCTCCACACTTTGTTCTCTTGGATTCTCCAGCATCTGCAGTTCCCATTGTATCTAGCATCACTGTTTTATCTGGATAAGGTTGGCTTGTTTTCTTTCGAGTAGAGAAGGTTGAAGGAGGTCCTGAAAAAATTGTTTGGATTAATATGGGTATAGGCGAGGTAAAAAGAAGGTCCATAATGGGGTCGGTCGGGGGGCGGTGGTGGTAGAAAAGAGATACATACATTTAAGCTAAAAGCTCAAGGACAATGCCAAAAGGAAAAGTGATGCACAGGCAAAGTGCATGTAAGAATTTAACCAAGGATTAACACCATTGAAGAACTGGTATTTGTGCCAATGCACCAAACCTGCAGATGAAAATGCAGTGTCCAGTTTGATTGCAAACTGCAACAACCACCAGTTAGTAACATGATCAGTGGAAATATCTGAATGCCTGTTGTTGTGATCTCAAGCATTTACCTGCGTCGAGTGAAATCCACCACCATAGTTCTGTTGCATCGTTAGCCACCTCGCAATCGGTGTTGCATAGTCAATATCATTCCTTGACAATGCTTGAAGCAAGGCATAAGCAGTGGTTTCCACAGTCATCGCAGAAGCCTGTGCTGCTTCAATTGGATACGGCTTCTCGTCCTCCAACAATGGAGGCTTTCCAGGAACCAACATCAGAATCTGTCATTTGAGAAAGGGATTAGCTGAGAATAAAGTTTACATCATATAGATTTTTGTTTGCATTTCACCAACACAACAATGGTTTTCTGGTCAAGATCCACCATTGTCTCACCACTGATGTCTATAACATGCTCCATACTTCCCGCTCAGTGATGGGTCCTTTTGTTTGGGAAAAATAGGTACCTTCGAATGCAAATGAATCAAGATGAGCTTTAGTTTCTCATCAGGCTACATGGCAGTTATTACAAGATGTTACGAACAAAAGGTGAAGAGGCAGATCAAACGATTCAGAGCATCAGTCTGGATGATCTTCTTGCCCTCATCCTGAGGAGGCATCACAGATCTTAACTTACACGCAATTCAAGTTATTTCACGCAATGACAAGACTGAATGTTCGGGATACTGCAAATGCCATGGCACCTGGCAGCATCCGACAAACTGTATTGGAACAATGTGCCCCAAGGTCAGCACACCAACAGTAAATGTTTTCCAGTACATTTTTAAACACTTGCGACACTCACATTTCAGAGAAAGATGACCTATCATGTAATAGTCAGACAAATTGTGCTGACCAATTATGGCCTCAATGTATTCTCAATCATCAGCAAAGTAATGCAACATCTGGATGACAGTGCTGTCAAACAGTTGCACACTAAGGCTCAGTTTACTTTTCGTCAGGCTCACACTTCTCATAACCTCATTCAGGATTTACCACAAATATGATCAGAGATCCTGAGCTTGAAAAGGAAGGAAAGTGCAATCTGTCCTTTCCACTCTGGCAACTTCTGATTGAATGTGGTGTGAAGCAGAGGAATAGAAAATTGAGTCAGTGGCATTCACTGGATACCTGCACTGGTTGAAGTCATGTCTTCATTTGAACCAAAGTGGAGACATGAATGTTCATTGAATATTGTCCAGGTGTCCAGCAGAATTCATGACTTTTCCAACAGTGAAATCAATGATGAGAAAATACAGTGAGACTTGCACAACGATCAGGCTTGGCCTGATAAACGATAAGTAACATTTGCACCACACAAGTGCTAAGCAGCAATCAGCTCCAACAAGAGAGAATATGACCACATCACAAAATTCCATGTCCTTACCTGAACATCATCCTTACATTTTTGTTTTAAATGTACAAGTGCTATCCAAGCCACGCAAGGCTATGCGCCAGGTGTTGGAAATGAGGTTAGAAAAATTCACTGCTTCTCTTTGACTGTCACAGAATCCGTGAGCTTAAGAATTTAATTAAGTCTATCCAAGAGAGTTTCTTGACACAGTATATGGATAGAAGATGGGCCATGCTGGACTTTGTCCTGGTCAGGTAACTGGTGAGAAGTGTGGGAAAGCATTTTGGAAATAGTGATCACAACTCCTTCAATTTTAAGATTGCTATGAAGAAGGATAAGTCAGGACCTTGGGGGAGAGTAAATTATATCAATTTTAGGTAGGAGCTGGGGAGTGTTAATTGGGGGGAGCTGTCACATTTGCCATATGGGAATTGTTTAAAGGCCTGCTTACGAGTTTAGGATCAGGAAGGAGGAAGGACAAGGATGGCGAGGTAAAGACCCTTGGATAATTGGGGAGGTTGTGAAGTTAGTCAAAAGGGACAAAAACAGAAATATGTCAGGTTTAGGAAACTAAAATCGAACAGGGCCGACATTAGAAAAAGCAGAAAAAGAAAGGGCGATGAAATGACCTTGGCAAGGAGGGTTGAAGGAAATCCCAAGGCATTCTGTGCATACATCTAAAACAAGGGGATAAATAGTGAGAAAGTAGGATCATTCAGGATAAAGGAGGGAACTTGTGTACGGAAGCAGAGGATATGGGCAAGATCCGAAATGAGTACTGTGCATCACTATTCACTCAGGCGAAGGGTGTGGAGGATAGTGGGATTTGTGTGGAGCATGCTCATATGATAACAGCATTTTGAGATCAAGAAAGAGCATTAAGGTGGATAAGTCCTCAGGACCCAATGGTATCTACTCAAGGATTTTGAGCGAGGTGAGAGAGGAGATTGTCGGGGCATTCAGCAATATCTTTGTATCCTTGGTAACCACTGGAGATGTACTGAGGACGAGCAAGTTGCTAAATGTTCTTCTTCTGTTCAAGAAGGTAAATCGGGTCAATCCAGGAAACTATAGACTAGAGAGTCTCTCATCGTTCATTGGGAAGCTATTGGACAGAATTCTTAGGGATTGTATTTATCTGTATTTGGAACAGCATGGCCCAATTAGGGACAGTCAGCATGGCTTTGTGCAGGGCAGGTCATGTCTTACTAAATTGATTGAATTTTTTGAGGAGGTAACTAATGTGATCATTGAAGATAGAGTGGTGGATATTGTTGACATGGATGTTAGCAAGGCTTAAAACAAGGCGCTTCACCGTAGGATCATCCAGAAGATTAAGATCCATGGGGTCCGTGGTCACTTAGCTGCTTGGATTCACAACTGGCTTGCCCAGAGAAGGCAGAGGGTGGTGGTGGAAACGTGCTTTTTAGGCTGCAGATCCAGGACTATTGTGTTCTGCAGGGATCTGTACGGGGACCTCTGCTGTTGTGGTATATATATAAAATGACTGAGGTGACAAGATAGATGGATGGGTTAGTAAGTTTTTAGACGATAGAATGATTGGTAGAGTGGTAGTTAGGGTAGAAAGTCATAAAAGGATACAGAAGGATACAGATCCGTTGCAGAAATGGCAAGTGAATTTTAATCCATTAAGTGTGAAGTGCTCCACTTTGGGAAATTAAATGTTAAGGAAAAATATACAGTTAATGGCAGGACCCTGAGCAGCATTTGTGTACACAGGGATCTTGGGATTCAGTTCATAGCTCCCCGAAAGGGGCCACACAAGTTGATAGAGTGGCAAAGAAGACGCATGGCATGCTTGCCTTTATTAGTTCGGGAATCGAGCACAAGAATCAGGATGTCATGTTCCAGCTTGAGAACACTTTGGTTCGGCCTTAAGTATTGCACTCTTAAGAATTGTATCCAATTCTGGTCGTCATGTTACAGGAAGGACGTGGAGGTTTTGAATACGGTGCAAAAGAGGTTGCCTGGATTTGAGGGCTTGAGCTAGAAAGGAGAGGCTGGAAAGACTCAGGCTGTTTTCTCTGCAGTGGCAGAGGTTGAGGGAAGACTTGATAGAGGTTTACAAATTTATGACATGCATAGACAGATTCTGACTGTAATCCTTCTCCCAGATTTGAAATGTCTAAAACTGGGGGCATGTATTTAAGGTGAGAGCAGGAAAGTTCAAAGGAGATGTCAGAGACAATTCTTATATACAGAGAGTGGTAGGAGTCTGAAAAGCACTGCCGGGGTGGCTGTGGAAGCAGATACAATAGGGCCGTTTAAGACACTTTTATATACGTACATGAATATACAAGGAATGTAGGGATATGAATCAAGGACATTCAGAAGGCTTTAGCTAAATTTGGCATCATGTTTGGCACAACATTGCATGCCAAAGGGCCTGTTCCTCTGCTGAAGTGTTCTTGGATCTATGTTAATCAATGTGACTGGAACCGTAGATCAGAGACAATAGATTCTACAGCAAGTAGACTTCTCAACATCTGTCCACTGCCGATAAACTCCAAATCCGGGTGCCAATGAAATACTCTTCACTCAGCTGAACGAGTGCGACTCAGACAACACTATCGATAAACAACAGCAATGCAGTCAAATCATCCCATTGATTGATCCCCCTTCTTACGTAAGGATATAGGAAAACAAGTCAGCCATTCAACCCTTCAAACACTTTCTACCATCCAATGAGGTTATAACTTAATTGTGGCCTACCTCCATAATGCCTTTGGTCCATATCCCTCAATACTGTTTTTCCTTTCGGTCGAACTGAAAATTTACAATTAACAATGGATCGAGAATGAACTGTTGTTTGAGATGGGGAGTTACAATGAGACAATGCACCAATTCATCAAACTCCTTCCACAGTACCTGATAATTGTGTGAACCCTACCACCCAAAAATATTTAAACAGCAGCTCCAGAATCTGCATGTTCCCTGTCAAAATCAGCAGAATCCTGATCTGGAACTGTATGACTGTTCCTTCATTTCCACTGAGTAAAAGCAATTCATCTCCTGTCCTCAGTAGTTCATTAATATATTCATACCACGTGCATTGCAGCTATTCAACAGGCCGATTCTCCACAACCTTCTCAACAGCAATTCTGGATGGATAGCAAATGCAGCCCAAGAAAGCAATATCAATGACATGCTCGTGAATTTTAAAAATTATAATGACAATATTTGCGGATTATAACAAATCTCCGACTTCATGACGTCTCAAATCCATTCTCACCCTCTCCCCACTGCTTGGATGTGCATTCATGATTGTGATTTACAAAGAACAGCAACTAATTTGAAACAATTCACTTGCAAAAATAGAACAGAAATCTAGTTTTGTGCAAAACCGATGCAAAACAGATAGTAGCGGATAGCGAAGGGGACTGTTGGAGAATGCAGAATATGGACAGATTGGAGAGTTAGGTGGAGAAATGGCAGATGGAGTTCAATCCGGGCAAATGCGAGGTGATGCATTTTGGAAGATCCAATTCAAGAGCGAACTGTACGGGAAATGGAAAAGCCCTGGGGAAAATTGATGCACAGAGAGATCTGGGTGTTCAGGTCCATTGCACCCAGACGGTGGCAACGCAGGTCAATAGAGTGGTCAAGAAGGCATACGGCACGCTTTCATTCATCAGACGGGGTATCAAGTATAAGAGTTGGCATGTCATGGATACAGAATTGGCTGGCCAACAGAAGACAGCGAGTGGTAGTAGAAGGAAAATATTCTGCCTGGAAGTCAGTGGTGAGTGGGGTTCCACAGGGCTCTGTCCTTGGGCCTCTACTGTTTGTAATTTTTATTAATGACTTGGACGAGGGAATTGAAGGATGGGTCAGCAAGTTTGCAGACGACACAAAGGTCGGAGGTGTCGTTGACAGTGTAGAGGGCTGTTGTAGGCTGCAGCGGGACATTGACAGGATGCAGAGATGGGCTGAGAGGTGGCAGATGGAGTTCAACCTGGATAAATGCGAGGTGATGCATTTTGGAAGGTCGAATTTGAAAGCTGAGTACAGGATTAAGGATAGGATTCTTGGCAGCGTGGAGGAACAGAGGGATCTTGGTGTGCAGATACATAGATCCCTTAAAATGGCCACCCAAGTGGACAGGGTTGTTAAGAAAGCATATGGTGTTTTGGCTTTCATTAACAGGGGGATTGAGTTTAAGAGTCGTGAGATCTTGTTGCAGCTCTATAAAACTTTGGTTAGACCGCACTTGGAATACTGCGTCCAGTTCTGGTCGCCCTATTATAGGAAAGATGTGGATGCTTTGGAGAGGGTTCAGAGGAGGTTTACCAGGATGCTGCCTGGACTGGAGGGCTTATCTTATGAAGAGAGGTTGACTGAGCTCGGTCTCTTTTCATTGGAGAAAAGGAGGAGGAGAGGGGACCTAATTGAGGTATACAAGATAATGAGAGGCATAGATAGAGTCGATAGCCAGAGACTATTTCCCAGGGCAGAAATGGCTAGCACGAGGGGTCATAGTTTTAAGCTGGTTGGTGGAAAGTATAGAGGGGATGTCAGAGGCAGGTTCTTTACGCAGAGAGTTGTGAGAGCATGGAATGCGTTGCCAGCAGCAGTTGTGGAAGCAAGGTCATTGGGGTCATTTAAGAGACTGCTGGACATGCATATGGTCACAGAAATTTGAGGGTGCATCCATGAGGATCAATGGTCGGCACAACATTGTGGGCTGAAGGGCCTGTTCTGTGCTGTACTGTTCTATGTTCTATGTTCTATGTTGCAGTTTTATAGGACTTTGATTCACATTTGGAATACGGTGTACAGTTCTGGTCGCCACATTACCAATAGGACGTGAATACTTTGGAGATGGTGCAGAGGAGGTTCACCAGGATGTTACCTGGTATGGAGGGCACTAGCTATGAACAGAGGTTGAGTAGATTGGGATTATTTACATGAGAAACACGGAGGTTGAAGCGGGGGACCTGATTGATGTCGACAAAATCATGAGAGGTATAGGCAGGGTGGATAGCAGGAAGCTTTCCATCTCAGAGTGGGGGGATTACTAGACGTCACAATTTCAAGGTGAGAGGGGAAAAGTTTAAGGCATATGAGTGGAAAGTTCTTTATGCAGAGAGTCGTGGGTGCCTGAAACGCGTTGTCAACGCAGGCGTTCGAGGCGGGCACAATAGCGTCATTTAAGATGTATCTAGACAGAAACATGAATGGGCAGGGAGCAAAGGGAACAGATCCTTGGAAAACAGGCGACAGGTTTACATAAAGGATCTGGAACGGCGCATGCTTGGAGGGCCAAAGGGCCTGTTCCTGTGCTGTAATTTTCTTTGTTCTTTTCCTCTTTGAAACAGTTTGAAGGCTGGCTATCAGCTAGACAACAGCAGCGAAACCTGGGATTCGTCATTAGAAACATGAAGGAGTTTCCAACATCAATTGGAGAGAGAGCGTACTTGAAGATTCAAGTCACTATTTCATCTACAACTTTCCACTCACACCGGTGAAATGCCCTTTCAGAACTACAGTGCACGTTAGTCCAGAACCTGCTGCACTCAAGCCACTTCCATTTTTCCACTTCCTGAACTACAATTTGATCCCTTCATTTCCTGCTTTGTTTGCTTTTAATGTTTTTCTCGTCTTGAAGATTTCTACAGTACAAATTTACAGTTGCCCTATTTTAGAAGGATATTATTAAGCAAGAGTGGGCACAGAAGAAATTTACCAGATTGTTGCTGAGCATGGAAGGTTTCAGTGATAAAGGAAGGTTGGGTCAGCTGGAACTTTTTTCACTGGAGCAAAGGGGATAAAAGGTGACCTGATCGAGGTTTATAAATAGGACAAGGCTGAAGGGATATGGGCCACGAAGAGGCAGTTGGGACTAGTTTAGTTTGGGATTATGTTGGACCTAAGGGCCCATTTCCACGCTGTACGACTATGACTCTATAAAATAGGCTGACAAGGTCAAGTAACACATACCGTACCAAAACGAGAAAAAAAAAGCACAGCATCCCCTTCAAATTACATCTCACCACAGGACAAGTTAAGGCCAGGCTACTACATAGAACAAACATCAACACTGCATCTCAAACCTCCAGTGGAATTGAATAGTTTTGCATTTATCTTGATAAGTCAAACCACATTCTGTTCTCCAACCCTCTGGTACTTCCCTTGTGAGAGGAATTGAAAAACTGGTCAGGGCCACTGAGATTTTCTTTGAGGTAACAAGGTGTACAGCTGGACGAAAACAGCCGGCCAAGCAGCATCAGAGCAACAGGAAGGCTGACGTTTCAGGCCTAGACACTTCTTCAGAAATGGAGGAGGGAGAGGGGGTTCTGAAATAAATAGGGAGAGAGCGGGAGGCGGATAGAAGTTGGTTAAAGGAAAAGATAGGTGGACAGGAGACAGGCAGGTCAAAGAAGCATGGATGGAGTGCAGGTGGGAAGTTAGGGAGCAGACAGGGCAGTCCAGAGAGGACAAACAGGTCAAGGGGGCGGGAAGAGGCTAGTAGGTAGGAGGTGGGGGTGGGGCTTGAGGTGGCAGGATGGAATAGGTGGGTTGGTTTTGGGTTGCGGGAGCAGGAGGGCAGATTTTGAAGCTTGTCAAGTCCACATTGATACCACTGAGCTGCAGGGTTCCCAAGCGGAATATGAGGTGCTGCTCCTGCAATCTTCTGGTGGCACTGCAGGAGACCCAGGATGGACATATAATCTGAGGATTGGGAGGGAGAGTTGAAACGGTTCGCAACTGGTAGGTGCAGTTCTTTCGTGCATTAGTGACTTGCAAAGGTCCCGAAGCCTCCGCTTGGTTTCCCCGATGTAGAGGCGGCTACAATGGGAACAGCGAATACAGTATATCACATTAGCAGGTGTGCAGGTGAACATCTGCTTGATGTGGAAATTTCTTCTTGGCGCCTGGGATGGGGGTGAGGGGGGAGGTATCGAGACAGGTGAAGCACTTCCTGCAGTTGCAGGGAAAAGTGCCGCGTGTACGGGGTGCTGGAGGGGAGTGTGGAGCGCATAAGGGAGTCACCTAAGGGTGGCGAGGGAAAAAATGTCTTCGGTGGTAGGGTCAGAGTGCAGATGGCAGAAGTGTCGGCGATGATGCATTGAATCCGAAGGTTGGTGGGGTGGTACGTGAGGGCGAGGAGGACTCTGTTTTGGTTGTTGTTACGGGGAGCGGGTGTGAGGGGTGAGTTGTGGGAAATGTGGGTGACCCGGTCTAGGGTGTTTTCGACCACTGCGGGGGATGGGGGGTAGTTGCGGTCCTTGAAAACTAAAACTTCTCTTTCAAATCCTCCCACCTCCTACAGGCAAAGTGGGTGGCCAGGGTATCCACATGGGCCCAAGCTATGCCTGCCTCTTTGCAGGTTACATGGAACGATCCCTCTTCCATACCTACACTGGCCCTAAACCCCATCTCTTCCTCCGTTACATTGATGACCGTATCGGCGCCACTAATGTGGTATGCTGCAAAATGTGCTATGTGGTAATCCTTTCACCATGTATATTTCGTAATCAAACAACAAACTAAAGGAAGACAACAAAATGTGGGGCTGGATGAACACAGCAGGCCCAGCAGCATCTCAGGAGCACAAAAGCTGACGTTTCGGGCCTAGACCCTTCATCAGAGAGGGGGATGGGGAGAGGGCTCTGGAATACATAGGGAGAGAGGGGGAGGCGGACCGAAGATGGAGAGAAAATAATATAGGTGGAGAGGAGAGTATAGGTGGGGAGGTAGGGAGGTGATAGGCCAGTCCAGGGAAGACGGACAGGTCAAGGAGGTGGGATGAGGTTCAGAGGCAGAAAATGGAGGTGCGGCTTGAGGTGGGAGGAAGGGATGGGTGAGAGGAAGAACAGGTTAGGGAGGCAGAGACAGGCTGGGCTGGTTGTGTGATGCAGTGGGGGGAGGGGACGAACTGGGCTGGTTTTGGGATGCGGTGGGGGAAGGGGAGATTTTGAAGCTGGTGAAGTCCACATTGATACCATTGGGCTTCAGGGTTCCCAAGCGGAATACGAGTTGCTGTTCCTGCAACCTTCGGGTGGTATCATTGTGGTATTGCAGGAGGCCCAGGATGGACGTGTCGTCTGAGGAACGGGAGGGGGAGTTAAAATGGTTCGCGACTGGGAGTTGCAGTTGTTTATTGTGAACCGAGCGGAGGTGTTCTGCAAAGCGGTCCCTAAGCCTCCGCTTGGTTTCCCCAATGTAGAGGAAGCCACACAGGGTACAATGGATACAGTATACCAACTGCACCTCCCAGTCGCGAACCAATTTAACTCCCCCTCCCGTTCCTCAGACGACATGTCCATCCTGGGCCTCCTGCAGTGCCACAATAATGCCACCCCAAGGTTGTAGTAACAGCAACTCATATTCCGCTTGGGAACCCTGCAGCCCAATGGAATCAACGTGGACTTCACCAGCTTCAAAATCTCCTCTTCCCCCACCGCATCCCAAAACCAGCCCAGCTCATCCCCTCCCCCCACTGCAACCCAAAACCAGCCCAGCTCATCCCCTCCCCCCACTGCAACCCAAAACCAGTCCAGCCGGTCTCCGCTTCCCTAGCCTGTTCTTGCTCTCACCCATCCCTTCCTCCTACCTCAAGCCGCACCTCCATTTCCTACCTACTACCTCATCCCGCCTCCTTGACCTGTCCGTCTTCCCTGGACTGACCTATCCCCTCCCTACCTCCCCACCTATACTCTCCTCTCCACCTATCTTCTTTTCTCTCCATCTTCGGTCCGCCTCCCCCTCTCCCCCTATTCATTCCCGAACCCTCTCCCCATCCCCCTCTCTGATGAAGGGTCTACACCTGAAACGTCAGTTTTTGTGCTCCCGAGATGCTGCTCGGCCTGCTGTGTTCATCCAGCTTCACACTTTATTCTCTTGGATTCTCCAGCATCTGCAGTTCCCATTATCTCCTGGGGGTTACCACTGACTAGAAACTCAACTAGGCTTGGCACACAAATAGATTGGCTACAAGAGCACATCAGAGGCGAGGAATACTGTGGTGAATAATTTACCTCTTGACTCCCTAAAGCCTGTGCATCGTCGACAAGACACAAGTCAGGAATATGATGGAATACACCCTTCTCGCCTGGACAGGTGCAGCTCCAACATTCAAGAAACTTGACACCTTCCAGGACAAAGCGGCATGCTTGATTGGTCCCATATCCTTTCCCACGACTACTGACACTCAGTAGCAGCACTCTGTACTATCTACAAGATGCACTGCAGAAATTCACCAAAGACTCTCAGACAGCACCTTCCAAATCCACTACCAATTCCATCTAGGACAAGCACAGCAAATACATGGGAACACCACCACATGCCTGTTCCCCTCCGAGCCACTCAGCATCCTGACTTGGAAATATATCACTGTTTTTTTTCCACTGTTGCTAGGTCAAAAGCCTGGAATTCCCTCCCTAACAGCATTGTGGGTCAACCTACAGCATGCGGATTGCAGTGGTTCAAGAAGGCAGCTCACCACCACCTTCCCAAGGGCAACCAGGGACGGGCAATAATGCTGACCCAGATAGTGATGGCCCACGTCCCACAACTGAATAAAAATAAACAAAAGAACACACACACAGTAACATGACAACGACTAGAAAATCTGTTTTTTTTTGTTTGCTTTCATGATACTTATTGTGGGAATAAATCCCAGCCAGATTAGCAAGAAGAATGTCCATGATTACATGTGGGATTTTTGCATCGAGCTGAGAGGGTTAATGTTTCATCTTAATTACAATACCTCAGGCAGTGTAGCACTCTATATGTCGTCCCCTGCTGTGGGATTTGAACCCCTGAACTACCAGGCAATATATCTCATAAATTTCACTTCTGAGGGTAGGAGATAATAACTTGCAGAAACTATCCTGATGTATCAATGGATTTCCCCTTAGACACAGAACCTTTTCATCATGTTTGTGCAGAAATGACCAAGTTTCTGCATTCAAAGGACAAGCAACAGCTAACACTGCTGGAGAGACTCAGAGAGAGAGAGAGAGAGAGAGAGAGAGAGAGAGCACCAAAAGATGAAAGCGCCATGCGAAGAAATTTCAGTGAGAAATGCAAAAACGTTCCAAATGAAAATTCAAACACAGAAAGCACAATTGCAGTATTATACTGAACGCTGAATTTAATGGAAGTGATGGACATTAGGCGAAGAAAAAAAACAACACTGAACGGTTTGTGTCTTGTATTTTATAGCTGTACTAGCATGATAGATTTTCATACAGCTCCTGGTCCATTATTAATTGGTGGGTTTTCAGTGATGGTAGCTATACCCATATTTAAAGCCCACCTCTAGCTGCCCGCAGTGAATTGTATTGAATTATTTATTGTCACTTGCAGTGAATAATACGCTAAGATACAGTGAAAAGCTCCAACTGTTTCCGCAATACAGTGCCATTATGGATGGTCTGAGAATAAAAAGAGTAAAAAGAAAGTTTTTGTTCCACTGCCTCCAGGATGACTCTGAGCCGGCTCACCAAAGACATCTGCACTGCCAGCCCTCTTGCGCCGTCTTGCACCATCTGTGCCAGGTCCACCAACATAGGTGTCGCCACTCTTCAGGAGCCTTGCCACGGGGCTCACATCACTGTCACCAAGTCCCGTGCTCAACACATAATCGCCCCACATACGGGAATTCCCGATTGCAATCCGTCGCCACCTTGCCAATAACCAGGGGTCCCTGCTCCAGGCCTGCAATCAGCGGTGCCTGCCCGCACTGCCACCTTGATGATGCCAGGAGTTCCCACTCTAGGCCCACCACATCCAGGAGTCCCTGGCTCTGCTGGCGACCACCTCGCCAAGAGCCTCGCTCTGGCTGCCTTCACCCAAGGTGTTCTCTTGCCGGTGCCGCCATCTTGAAGCGTGCACAGCAGCTGCTGGCCCCACGTGAGGACGTCCCTGATGCCATTGCCATGGTTTCTGACTGCCAGGAAGCAGCTACCAGTCTTCACGTGGCCCGTGCTCACTGCAATGTCAATCCGGGTGACTCACACGTCAAAAAGATAATCCAGGAAAAAAAAGCAGAAATAAAAAGAATAAAAAGTGAAAGAAAACAGATGGGAGTGGGTGAGCCCCAGGCAAGAGCCCAGACACAACCCTGCTACTCCCTCCTACAAGCAGTGCAGTGGTTTCAGGCACTTGAAGAGTTTGAGTAACAGGCTGAGGTCCAGTTCCTGTTCCTATCTCAGCCAGAGATAACAAGGTGTAGAGTTGGATGAACACAGCAGGCCAAGCAGCATCATAGGAGCAGGGAAGCTGACGTTTTGGGCCTAGGCCCTTCTTCAGAAATTTATGAAGAAGGGCCTAGGCCCGAAACATCAGGTCTCCTGCTCCTATGATGCTGCTTGGCCTGCAGTGTTCATCCAGCTCTACACCTTGTTATCTCAGATTCTCCACCATCTGCAGTTCCTACTGCTTATGTCAACCATCTTGTGTGGAAATGTTGTTCACTGCAGAAAATACAACAAATGCAGACTAGCGTGGTGGCTTGCCTGACAGATATCAGGATGCCATTTAGGAGTTTGCGACAAACCAAAAGCTTTTGTCGTCATTTCCTGATGCCAGTCTGTTGTTTCCAGCATGCACTGAGAGACCACTTACTTACTGATTTTCAATCATGAAGGAGCCACGGGTTTCCATGAAAGACACTTGGAACATTGAAGGCAATGCCAGAGGCTCATGTCTTTGGAGTGTTCTGCCAGTCATGTCTAAAATAGACCAGCAGGTGAAGCAAAGTGATAATGGGAACTGCAGATGCTGGAGAATCCAAGATCATAAAATGTGAGGCTGGATGAACACAGCAGGCCCAAGCAGCATCCTGAGATGCTGCTGGGTCTGCTGTGTTCATCCAGCCTCACATTTTATTATTAAGGTGAAGCAAAGGGCAGTTTTCAACCTTAAAAGCTCCAACACGCAGCCACAATCAGCAGCTCTCACTGCACAATGGACGGTTCCTGCTTATTATTTCACGTTTGGAGTGCGCTCTAATGAGTACAGTTCATTTTTAATACACGAATTATTTCAAACATCAATTCAGAATGCGTAAACATTTTTGCATTAATTCAGCTTTAATTGGCCAATTTGCTCTCATAACAAGCATTGTTGCAAAACAATCTGACCCAGATCTGAAAGATTAAAACATCCTGTAAAAGCCAACACATGAGAATTGTTAAGAATGATATTTACTCGTTCACATCACCCATTTGGATCTTTGCAGCTCTTAAAAAGGTGAATCCTGCTCTCTGTGTTTGAATAGGTTTCCAGTGGATGCTTCTGTTGCTGGTCATGAATGCCTCTGTTGGCATTGCAGAGATTTGACTGCTCTGCGCTAACCCTCTACTAATTTTGCATTTATGGGCCTTATATCATACTAATGTACCTATCACAGCAACTTTATTCAGAACTGCAGATCATCCAGCTTGTTTAAATCTGAGCAAGGTGAAGAACTTTGAATATGGGAAAAGAAAAGCATACTTTGTGTATCATTGTCAGCTGTTTATCTCTAGCATTAGAAAGTTAGGCAGTTCTGAACAGTTTGATTAGAAAAGTAGGTCAATCATAATTTCTATTTAAAAAATGGACCGAAAGAGTGGGCACTGCAGGGGATAGGGTGCTTTATTTCCCCATGAGAAGAAAGAAAGCAAAAAGGGGAAAAAATCTCGGCAGTTATGATTCCATTATTTCCCACTCCCAGACTTAGAGTTCCACTACCTTGAATCAGTATTCAACAACCTTTTGTCATCCAACCATCCTGAGAGACTAATTGGAACAGTCTTAAAGAAAAACTGCATTAGTGCAATGCTTTTCACAAGTTCAGGGCATCTCAAAGCAATCAAAGCCAATGAAATACTTTCTGAATTGTAGTCACCACTGTAAAGTAGAAAACAGCAAACTACTGCAAGCAACAATGTAACCATGTTTTGGCCATGAAAACACAAATTTTGATTGTATTATGATAACTGTTGAGCTCAATGACATTCAAAAAGAAAGCCAGAATTCCATTTAATAGTTAAAAACAGTAACACTACTGAAACTTATATTTTAAAACCTGTACTGCAACAGATGACCAAAACACCATTGATTAAGCATTATTATGAAAGACAACTTAGATTTTGAACTACAAAAAGGATCATTTGCCTTTTAAACTTACCCACACATTGCACATTCCATGCACATTGTAAACCATATGCAGTAGCTCCAACCCTACAATGGATTTGTATTTCCATGTTTTACATTCTAGCAGCTTCAAGTGGCCCTCTCCAGGTACTTCCCTCAATTTTTATAGTTTCCTAATCCACCAGGAGTAGTAAAGTCTATCTCAATGGATTTTCTTCCCCGACCATGTCGAGACAAATCTCCTGCAATCTTTATATCTCTATGCCTATGAAATGCATCTCTTCAACTAGAGTTGGTCTCATACCACAGCCAGTTCACAAAGTCAAGTGATAATGGGAACTGCAGATGTTGGAGAATCCAAGATCATAAAATGTGAGACTGGATGAACACAGCAGGCCCAGCAGCATCTCAGGAGCACAAAAGCTGACGCTTTGGGCCTAGACCCTTCATCAGAGAGGGGGATGGGGTGAGGGTTCTGGAATAAATAGGGAGAGAGGGGGAGGCACACCGAAGATGGAGAGAAAAGAAAATAAGTGGAGAGGAGAGTATAGGTGGGGAGTTAGGGAGGGGATAGGTCAGTCCAGGGAAGACAGACAGGTCAAGGAAGTGGGATGAGGTAAGTAGGTAGGAGATGGAGGTGTGGCTTGGGGTGGGAGGAAGGGATGGGTGTGGTGCAGTCGGTGGAGGGGACGACCTGGGCCCAGTTCGTCCCCTCCCCCCACTGCACCACACAACCAGCCCAGCTCTTCCCCTTCACCCACTGCATCCCAAAAGTTTAGGGAGGCAGAGACGGGCTGGACTGGTTTTGGGATGCAGTGGGTGGAGGGGAAGAGCTGGGCTGGTTGTGTCGTGCAGTGGGGGGAGGGGACGAACTGAACTGGTTTTGGGATGCGGCGGGGAACTAAAAAAAAATTATACAGGTTTTAATCAAACAGAGACACAAAAAAGGAGTGGGTTGGAGGTGACGTTGGTGGTAGGAAAGAGCTCAGAGGGGCAAAATCAAATGATGTTACAAAGGGGGAATTGGGCAGGTCTGACTCTACGTTGTGGATAAGTGATTGGAAGCTCATCTCAGAGTCACATATGACACCACCGAATGCGCAAACAGGCTCCAGCCTCTGACAGATGCCAGGAAAAGGAATCTGTGGCCAGGAAGCGTAGTTTGTTTTGGGTTTGAAGATAATGGTTTGCAATACAGAATAGAATCACGACAAAAGGGAGATGAAAAATCGAGCACAATATCAGATTCCTCATATAACGAAAATCTCATAACAATGACGTGATTGCAAGCTTTCAGGATCTCTGCCATATATTCATTAAGTGGTCATGGAAAACAATGTTGCATTGTTTGGATACAAGTGCATTTTTACAGTAGAAACATTAGAAAAAAATTATACTGCAATATAGACAGATTAGAGAGAAGTTAAAAATAGTCTTCTGAACTTAAGTTGATTAAAGCTCCGTTAAGCCGATGGTTATGGATCTGTGCCGTTCTTTGCATTAAATCTGTCAGTGCTGGAATTTCACAGAATCTCAAACAGGGCTTTGGGTCAGCTTGGATTGAGGTGAAGTCCAAGACAAATATACAGCTATTATCACAATTCTCCAGCACAAAATAGCCACAAAACATTTGGAAGCAAACAAGACCCCATTTTCTGTTGTCAAAATTGGTTCTGCACCAACAGAATATACAGATGCAAAGACGACATTCTGAAAAGATTCAACACTGACCAGTGGGCCTACTAAAAACTGGATTGAGGCCATTGGCTGTTGTGTGTGAACAGTCCTTCCACCTCTCTGGAAGAAACTTGTGAAAATGGCAAAGGAAATGAGAATGCTTCTTGGCCTGCAGCAATGTAGAACCAATGAGATAAAGGAGAAAAATTGGGTTTCTGATATACAGCGGAAGGGGCAGTATGGTGACTCAGTGGTTAGGCCTCAAGTGCCAGAGACCCAGGTTCGCAGATGAGTGTCTGTGTGCAGTTTGCACGTTCTCCCTCTGTCTGTGTAGGTTTCCTCCAGGTGCTTTGGTTTTCTCCACAGTTCAAACAAGTGCAGGTTAGGTGGATTGGCCATGCTAAATTGTCCATAGTGTCCAGGGATGCGCAAGCTGGGTGGGTTAACCATGGGAAATGCAGGGTGACGGTGATAGGGGGTTGGGTTTGTGTGGGATACTCTTTGGAAGGTCAGTGTGAGCTCAATGGGTCGCATGGTCTGCTTCCATTCTGTGGGGATTCTACGAACTGAATTATCAGTGAGGAGGACCTGATCTTCAAACTTTACATGAGACAAATCAAAATATCTTCCAGCCACACTCTGATAAATGAGCGCATATCAGAAATCAGCATTTAGCATACAAGAGCAGCTACAGCTAAATGCATTGTTACTGTTGATTACTGGCTTCAGATATGTAGAAGTAGTACATCCAACAGATTTTCATGTAGGCAGTGTGGTATTCTGCAAAGCTGCATTTGGTCAGTTGTTGAGGACACTACTTCTACAACCTCCTCTTAAACAAGCAGATCTCTGATCTCCTACAACTCAGGCCTTGTGTGCAAGCCTTACTCCTTTGACCCATTGCTGGTCAAGCATTCAGCCATTTCCAACCTGAGGTTTGGAATTCATTCCAGAGACCTCTTTATCCCTGTCTCCTCCTATAAGATACTTCTCAAACACTTTCTTTCACTCAGTATGGCTCGCTGTTTGATTCTGCTCCTCTGACATGCCTTGGGGCTTGGTAGCTATGGCAAAGGCACTATACAAATGCAACTTTGATTACAGATGACAAGTGAATGTGAAGTGTACAGAATCTGTTAGTTCGTGCCAGTTTTAGCAGCTCTGCTGATAGGTTCCTAAAGATTAGCCCTTAGGATCATCCAGACACTTGACTGCATTTACTTACTCCTGGAAAGCATCATTTTGGTCCACTTATCAATAACATTCACACTCGGAGAGAAACAAAAAAAGTTGCCAAACCAGAAGTTTGTTGATTTAACAAAACAGAAATAAATCAAGAGTTAAAGAAAAATCTGCTCTCATAAAGACAGATCAGAATATCTGTTTATTTGACAATCATCCAGGACTCTAAGGGCAGAGATCTTCACCTCGTCATTGAGCTAGCTAGGAAAACACATTGCATTGAACGGAACTAATTACAATGGGAAACAAAAACACTTGTCAATAGAAGGGTGACAACTGATAGTCAGCATGTGACATTGCTGTTGCCCGGTCTATTTCAGTCACCGTAAACCTTTCGGCTCCTTGTGTCTTAGAAACAGCAGCAGCTTTCCTGAATAAAATACTATATCAAAGTCATTAGATTTCTGACAGCCTGGAACAGTAGCAAGGCCAGATTTGAAACAATAGCTGGTTGAAAATAGGCCACATAACAATCTATGCATGAGGTTTTTCTGTACTTGGGATGAAAATCTAATGTCTCATTTAGTTAAAGAACTAAGCAAAACAAAGGTCATTTTAAAAAATTTAAAAATGCAATCAAAGTTCAACAATGAAGAGAAGGAACACTTGCACTCAAACAGGGAAGTTGGTGCTTAATCGTACAAATTGATTGCTTTGGTTTTGTGTGAATTATAATGGCACTTTTACTTCACACTTAATTTTCAACCTTTTGACTGAGGCGGTCAGTCATATCCAGGAAAGTTGAGTTGTGTGTGCACGTGCTCTGTTTTATCTGTCCAGAAAATAAGAACAGGAGGCCATTCAGTCCTTGAACTTCTTCCACTGTTCAATTACATCATGACTGTTCTCTGATTTAACTCCAAAAGCCCAACTTGCTTCAATAAGACTCTTATAAAATCTCAATCACCTTCCAAACTGGTGATCACTACTATTTAGATAAACAAGGAGAACTGACTCATGGGAGCACCACCTTAAAATCACTCACTATACGTACTTGGAACTATATCGCTGCTTCTTTGCTGCTGAGTCAGATCCTTCAAACTCCCTCCCTGACAACACTGTGATGTCCTACACCACATCAAAAGCAGACGTTCAAGAAGGCAGTTCATGACCTTTTTCTCAAGCGCAGATAGGGATGAACAATAAATATGCATTCCAAACTCAAACAGACAAAAAGGATTGATCTCCCACCTCGATAGGTTTTGAGGGGAAGAGCTTTCCAATGCTTTCAGCAACCTTTGTTCAAGAAGTACGTCTGGAACAGCCTAGCTCTGATTTCAAGGTTACACGCTCCTTGAGCTGCAATAGGATGAAACTGACATTGAGGGTCCTGAGCTCGCTGGGCCTGACATCAGTGAGTTCCAGCTGGTTTCAGAGCTCCATGTGTAGAAATTGCATTGTAAATGCATGTTTTGCAATGAGTTCGGAAACCACCCCATCTATCAGCATCACTGAGAGCACTTTCACTGCACAAACTGCCAGCAATTCAGCAAGGCAGCCCCTTTCGCAAGTTCAATAAACAATGATCAGCAAATGTCGACTTTGTCACCAACATCCCATGAGTTATTTTTTTACAAAAACACATTGCAAAACATTGAAATTTCTTTTACCAGGATAAAGATCTTTTACCGCATGACTGTCAACCGGAATTGCCACAGAACATATTCTTGGACTATAATCACACAAGATGTCCAAGTACTGGACTGTTTTCCTCTATTTCCAAAATTTGTTTCATTAAGAAATTGAAGTATTCAAAGAAACACCATTTTCAACGTCCCTGGATTTTTCTCTCACAATCTTCAATCCTCAAGGAATTCCAGAGAAATCCGAGAAGGTTGGAAATCCTACTCTAAGCCATGTTGATTACAGTTCAGCCACATGAAGACCCACAGCAGAAATTTGCAATCCTGAGTAGACATCATCCTCAAATGCAGGGATAGCTGATGATGGTGACTAACAATGGTGGGCTTACAATGGAAGTTAGACAAGTACATGAATAAAAAAGGAGCAGAAGGACGTGCTGATAAAGTGAAGATGAGCAAGGTATGAGGACTCATACGAAGTATAAATAGCAGCTTACCCTAGTTGAGCAGAATGGCCTGTTTCTGTGCTGTAAATTCAACATAATTCTACACAGGAGTCAGGAAATATATCCTACACGATGAAACATTGAGAAGGCCATGATGAGACTGAGCTGGCAAAAACCAATTCTATCATACTCCCATATTAAAAAAACCTGAAGAGTTCTGAGGAATGGTCACTGGACCCGAAACATTAACTCTGTTTTGCCCTTTGCAGATGCTACCAGACCTGCTGAGCTTTTCCAGCATCTTTGTTTTTGTTCTATTATACCCTTTCTGGATAGAAACACAAAAAAATAGGAATAGGAGTAGGCCATTCAGCCCTTTGAGCCAGCTCTGCCATTATGATCGTGCTGGTCATCCAACTCAAGTACCCTGTTCCCTCTTTTAACTATACTGTCTCATCCCTTTCACTGCAGGAACTATGCTTGTCTCCTTCTTGAAAATATTCAATGTATTGGCCCCAGCTGATTTCTTTGGCAGTGAATTCCACAGGCTCACCACTCTCTGCGTGAAGGAATCTCTCCTCATCTAAGTCCTAAATGGCCTACCCATATCTTTACATTATCATTCCTGGTTCTGAACTCCCCACTCCTCAGAAATATCCTTTCTTGGGTTTACTCTGCCTATTCCAGTTAGAATTTTACAGGTGTTTCGGACGCACCCCTCCCCCCCCCACCCCCAATCTGCTGAACAGCACTGAATACAGTTCTAATTGATCTTGACTCTCTTCATACAACAATCCTGCCATCCCAGGAATCAGTCAATTTCAACCTCAACATTGGATTGAATATTTCATGGTATTATTTCAAGAAATTCAGTAGCAGTGCCCAAGTTTGAATACAGTGTAGGTCAATATTTTTCTCTCAGCTTTGCTTAACAATTCCAGATTATCAGAGGGTATTTGGGATGTTTTTGTCTGCACAATGATATTGGGGCTACAAGAGTTAAAGTGTGGGGCAGGCTGCAAAAACTTGGCTTAATTCCCAAATTTAGAAGATTAGGGAGTTTACAAATTGATCTGCTTAAAATGATTTGATGAGGTATATGAAGAGAAACTATTTTTTTCTGGTCATACAGTCTGAAATAAGGGAATATAATGTTAAACTTAGAGCTAGGCTGTTCAGGCTGATGTCAGAAAGCATTTCTTCACCCACTGCAGAGTTGAATCCTGAAATTGGGACCTCACCCCGACCAACTCAAACCCCCTCAAAAAGCTGTTAAATGTGAGGATCAACTGAAAATCTCAAATCTGAGTTTATTTATTTAGGTAAGGGTAGTAAGGAATACAGAATCAAGTTAGGAAATCTATTTTTTTAAAATTCATTCACGGGACCTGGGAATCTCTGGCTACATTAACATTGATTGTTCATCGATAATCACCTTTGACTACCAGCGAAGGTAGTGAGAAGCATTTTTTGAATCACTGCATGTTCTGAAATGTAGAAACACCACATGAAAGGAATTTCCAGGATTTTGCCCCAGTTGACAGTGAAGGAATAATGATAAATATTTCTGAGTCAGGATCATGTGTGACTCGGAGGGGAACCTGCAGGTGGTGGTGATCCTATGTATCTACTGGCCCAATCCTTCGAGCTGGGAGAGGTCGCAGATTTGGAAGGTACTGTCAAAGGAGCTATAGAGAGTATTTCACTGCTTTTTCCACATGGTAGCTGTCACTGTCCATCCTGTGGTTGGAGGGCATGACTGTTGAAGTTGGTGGATGGGGTACCAATCAAGTGGGTTGTTTTAGCTGGGCTGGAGTCACACTGCTCAAGTATTGTCGGGGTTATACTAATCAAGACAGTGGCCCCAGTTTGCTGTTAGCTGTTTGGATGTGCTGGGAAAGCAGGGCTTAGAGCTGATTTGTTTCTGGGCTGACCTTAGCTCTGTCTATCACTGAATGGCATGCAAGTAGTCCCATGTTGTGGCTTCACCAGGTTGACACCTCATTTTTAGGTATGTCTGGCATTGCTTCTAGCATGTCCTCCTGCCCTTTTCACGGAAGAAGGGTTGTTGCCCTAGTTTGATGGTAAGGGTAGAGTGGGGGATATGTCTGGATGTGATTATGTAAGAGTAAAATTCCGCTGCTGTTGATGCCCCTTCTGAATGCCCAATCTTGAGCTGATGCCCCTTCTGAATGCCCAGTCTTAAGCTGATGCCCTTTTGGAATGCCCAGTCTTGAGCTGCTAGATGTGTTTGAAGCCTGTCCCATCTACCATGGTGTTAGTGCCACATGACAAAATGGAGGGTACACTCAAAGCCAAAACAAGACTTTGTCTCCGCAAAGACTGTGCAGTGGTCTCTCTCACCAATACAATCAGGGACAGACACCTCTTGGTGAGAACAAGATCAAATAGATTTTTCCCTCTTGTTGGTTCTTTCAGCACCTGCCGCAGATCCAGTCAAGCAGGCTCATCCTTTCAGACTTGACCAATTCGATCAGTAGGGTACTTAATGAAACAGTCCAGAGCAGAGTTAGTAGTGAAGTCCGTCACCCAGAGAGCCCTGTGTGCCTTTAACACCCTCAATGCCACCTCCAAGTGATGTTCAACATGGAGCAGCTGTGGAGAAAGGGTGAGGAGTGGTTGTAGGGAGTAATCAGTGGGATGTTTCCTTGCTCATGTTTGATTTGACGCCATCAGACTTCATATGGGCTAGAATCAAAACCAGGGACTCGCAGGGTAATTGCTTCTTGGCTGTAGTTTCTGTGCTACCATCTCTGTCAGGTCTGTCCTGTTGGACCGGGCACACCCAGGGTGGTAATGGTGGTGTCTGGGTTATTGTCTGTCCGCTATGACTCAGTGAGCATGAGAATGACAGGTTGTTGATTGCCTCGTTTGTGGAACAGCTCTCCCTATTTTGGTGCAGATGTTAATAAGGAAGGCTTTGCAGCGTCAGGGGGGGTTAGGTTTACCATTGGTTTGACGCTGACCAGTCAATCTACTTTAGTCCCTTTGTATGGGCTTTGTAGTAGTTTGACTGGCTTGCCGAGCCATTTCAGGGGGCAGTCAAGAGTGAACCATATTGCAATGGGTCTGGAGTCACATGTAAGCCAGTCCAGGTAAAGACAGCAGATGTCGTATCCTAAAGGACACTGGCAAACCAGCTGAATTTTCATGACAATTAGCAATAATTTGATTGCTGCCATTAGTCTCTTTTTTATCTCCAGATTTTATTGAATTAAAATTTCACCATCTGCTGCCTTGGGATTTAAGGCCAATCAACCTTAATCTAACTGCATAATAGCACCAGCTTTAGAATGATGTGTCTTCTAGATATGATATGGTCTGAGTGCTGTCCTATATGTTAGCTCACATAACATATACCACAAAGACTGGGTACTCCTTGAGACAGATGTCTTGAAGTTCATTAACAACACTAACTATTTACACTGCTATAGCATCTCGTACTCATAGTCTGGTTTCAGTGCTTATTGATGTTACTACAAATTACATGCACGTAGCTGACTGAACATGCCAGACTGACCTAATTGTCTGAGAGCTTGACTGAAGGTGAGGTGGGTATCTTTATGCAAGAGTGTTACACATGATGTCAAGTAACTGTTTTAAAGGTACACTGCCTGTCTGCGCTGGAATCTCTGTAATAACAAACAGAAAAGCTGATTGGCCTACACCAGTTCATATGTCAGACAAGGAAAGGCAGCAAGTTAGCCATGATTTGAGGTTTTTTAGTCAATATGCATCTAGCAGTGCAGTGTAGGCACAGCCATTATACAAAAGCAGTGTTGCACTCCAGTATCCCACAAAGTCTTTAACAGGCTGGTAGAGCTTATAGGCACCACTGCAAAGTATTTAATTTCCATCAGATGGTGTCCTTTCAAGTGCAAGAATTTGTTTGCAGACCATCAGTCAAACCTGGCTGTTAAAATTATCCCCATTACTACAAAACACCAATTCTGCAACACTCTTTAAAAGAACTGCTGAGGTGGGAGATCAGCATTTATTCATAGTGATAATGGGAACTGCAGATGCTGGAGAATCCAAGATAATAAAATGTGAGGCTGGATGAACACAGCAGGCCAAGCAGCATCTCAGGAGCACAAAAGCTGACGTTTCGGGCCTAGACCCTTCATCAGAGAGCATTTATTCATACATCTGTTTAAGGTCACGAGTGAGCCGAGCCGAAAAACATCAGGCTCCAAGGTTGGGTACACATAATTCTATGTTTCTTCCCAAATCTGTCCTCCCCGCTACGTCTGCAAAACTATAATTATTCTTGGCATTTAAAAGCCGGAAGAAAAGAGTGGTGTTTAGAAAGGTGGGGGGACGGGGGGGAGAAAGAGGGAGAGCTGCACATCTGATTTGTCATGAAAGGAGAAGCTTCAATTTGTAATTAGATTCAGTGACAGCAGTCGCAAATATGACCATTCTTATCAACAACTCCTCAAGTCAATTAGCTGTAGAGAGCTCTTTTCCAATCGAGTGCTGGAGAGAAAGAGTGATAAAAAGCTGCTTCATTAAAAAAAAGACAGAATTTTAATAGCCTGCCAGAGAAGAGTGGACTCACCTCTTAAAGGAACAATGGCAAACATGGACAGATGATTTTTTTTCAGGCAACTTTAGTTCGTGGGAGTTGTCATGTATTAGAGTGTCATCCCAAACCCTGCAGTAGGTACATTTTTGTTTATTTAAAAATATAATGCTGCTTTATTTGAAATGAAATGTCTGTGTGGATTTCCTCCAGGTGCTCCAATTTCCTTCCACAAGATGTGCAGGTTAGGTGGACTGGCTATTCTACGTTGCCCATAGTGTCCAGGGGTGTGTGGGCTAGCCATGGGAAATGCAGGGTTATAGGGATAGGATGAATTGGGTGGGATGCTCTTTGGAAAGTCGGTGCAGATTCACTAGGCAGAATCTTGTAGGGATTCTATGATTCTAGGAAATTCCAACAAAAGTGAAGTTGTGGTTGATCTGAAGTCAAGGACAATGATGTTGTTGTCAGCAAATATGGCTGCAAGAGAAGTCACCCTTTAAAATGAAATAGCCTTTCTGCCAGCATGAAGCTTATTTCTGAATAGAACAATTAAAACTAATAGCAAACTTGCATAAGTATTGCTTAAGAATGTATTTCTTCAGGAGGGAAGTTTCAAATTGACAGTGTACTTGGCAACATTTCTCAGAAATTATTATGTTTTCTATATGCCAGGATGTCTCAGCTGAGAAAAGGAAAGGCTTTCCAGACCTTGCATCTTGTACCAATATCAAGCACTCCTAGGTCAGGTAGAATATGGGTTGATAGTAGGGAATTGGTCCCATACTGAAAATGTATGACATTATCCATCACATGAACTATTGTTTTAGAGATTCTAAGACTGCCAATGCCGTGCCAAGTAATTCCAAATCAGAATTACAGCAGCAATGGTTTACTTTATGTGGACCAATGAATAATCTAATTGCATATATTTGGTGGTTTTCACCACTGTTCTTTTTCAACTAGCATCCTATCCTCCCCATCTGAAATAAGCATCAACCAAATGCACCAAAATGGACCACATCAGCTGAATAGTTAGTTTCTATGCTGTAAAAATCTATGTAAATGTTAAATCACTCCATTCCCTATTTGTGGGATCTTTCTGTGCATGGGTAGCCACCAGCTTTGTCTACGAATTGTCATTGTACTGTAAGATGATCTACTCTAAGAGTTACTTTGAAGGATTTCTGAGGGCTAGGCATGTTTTTTTTTCTTTCGAAACTGGCTGGCTCGATGGAAGACATTGGAACATATTCATTGGCTTCCATCATTGTAAAAGATTTCTGACTTCCCGTTGCTCACTGAGGACAACTAGTGGCAGAAACTCAGTGCTGCAGCTTTAGCACAGCACTCCATGTGATCTTTCCCAAAATGATCTGAAATGTTGAGGCCACAAGTTCTGAGGTAGGAATGATATTCACAAAGTTCTGACCATGTTCTATCAACTGTGTGCCTATTCTAACAGTTTCCTGTTCTCACAGGCCACCCAACAACTCACAACTTCCCCCAATGACCCGCACCCATACATGCCTCACAGAGGGGATGCAAGATGTTTTAGGCCTCAAAATGGGTCACAGTGGCAAGATGTTTAAGGAGCACTGGCTCATTGGATCCTAACTCAGTTCCCAGTGTGTACACCAGCCACAGACTCCAGTTTTAGACAAATGTGGCTATCTGACATCACTATTAATATGGCACAGTGGCTCAGTGGTTCGCACTGCTGCCTCACAGCACCAGGGACCCAGTTCAATTCTAACCTCTGGCAAATGTCTGTGTGGAGTTTGCACATTCTGCCCTTTGTCTGCGTGGGCTTCCTCTAGGTGCCCCAGCTTCCTCCCACAGTCCAAAGATGTGCAGGTCGGGTGGATTGGCCATGGTAAATTAAGACCGTAAGACCATAAGACATAGGAGTGGAAGTAAGGCCATTCGACCCATCAAGTCCACTCCGCCATTTAAATCATGGCTGATGGGCATTTCACCTCCACTTCCCTGCACTTTCCCCGTAGCCCTTGATTCCTTCTGAGATCAAGAATTTGTCGATCTCTGCCTTGAAGGCATCCAACGTCCTGGCCTCCACTGCACTCCGTGGCAATGAATTCCACAAGCCCACCACTCTCTGGCTGAAGAAATGTCGTCTCATTTCAGTTTTAATTTTACCCCCTCTAAGTTTAAGGCTGTGCCCACCGGTCCTAGTCTCCCCACCTAACGGAAACAACTTCCTAGCGTCCACCCCTTCTAAACCACACACTATCTTGTAAGTTTCTATCAGATCTCCCCTCAACCTTCTAAACTCTAATGAGCACAATCCCAGGATCCTTAGCCGTTCACCATCTGTTAAACCTACCATTCCAGGGATGATCCGTGTGAATCTCCGCTGGACACGCTCCAGGGCTAGTATGTCCTTCCTGAGGTGTGGGGGCCAAATTGACTGTCGTGTCCAGAGATGAGCAGGCTTCGTAAATGCTGGGTTACAGGGATAAGGCAGGTGCGATACTCTGCAAAGAGTTGGTGCTGACCTGATGGGCTGAATAGCCTCTATCAGTACCGTAGGGATTCTGTGGTATCAATTACAAAACTTACACTTCTAAGGGGTTAAGTACAGTAGCTATCTTGAGTTGGACAAGGGACTGAAATTTTGTGCCGTTCTATTTTCAAGGAACTGCCAGAAAACCAGCCCCATTTTACCTCAGTACCAATCACAGACATTAATGCTTTGCTCTGACGTGTTGAAAGAACAAATCAAGTCCTGCTCGGCCCTCTGCAAGTATAGGCAGAATGGTTTTGATCCAGATAGGGAGACCCAGAAACAGTCCAGGGTTCGTTGTTTTGACCATACAGTGGTCTATTCTTTTCTTTAGGTTTTGTCAAATTTTGATGTAACTGGGTGCCTTGCTAAGCCACCCCAGAGAGCAGGCACCCATCGCTGTGGGTATCAAGTCACAAGCAGGGGGCAAGTGACCAGCTAAGAATAGCAGTTAAAGGGTACTAGTGAACCAAATGAGTTTTCACAACATTCAACGTGGTTGCCACTAATTCCATTTCAGTTACTGCCATGGCAGGGTTTGAACCAACGACCTCAGTACATTGCCCTCGTCCTCGGGACTCCTCAGACAGTAAGACTGTCTTCGCCTTGGCGCCTCCCCATTTTCTCAGCACTTCTGTATGATGATGCTTGGCATAAAGGATCCCATGGCTGCTGTTGTCAAGTTTTTCCTGGTATCCTTGCTATTACTGGGATCTTGCTGTGTGCAGCCCTGTCAACCTACATTTCCTCCATCACAACCGCACCTACACTTCAGAAGTGTCTCTTAGGTTGTAACACATCCCAAAATAATGAAATATGCCAAATAAATGCAAGAATTGTCATTTTTTCATCTTTTTGTACAAGGCTAAAACCATGATAAAAGTAAAAGTAGAGGCAAGCTCAAATTAACTTAACTACAAAAGGTTCTGACTACGAGAAGCCACATTGATGCATTGATTAAAATGAATAGCTAGGTCATCAAGCAATAAGGTGAAACACACAAGAATCATGGAGCCAATTAAATTTGTGTTGCATGTGTGACAGGGTCACGGGATCATAACACACTCCTTTACAATGGGCACGTATTTCACAGAATGTTACCCGATCAAAATAAGTCAATTTTTTCTCAGATTGATGCTGCATATAATTAACACAATGGTTTCCATCTGGAAGTGTTTTAACACATGAACATTCTATTTTAATATGGGACGGGAGACAAGAACTTCAATAAAGCCAGTCCATACTGGATGTAAATGCTGTTAAATACAACAAGAATAACTTGTTAATAAAATGTGAGACTGGATGAACACAGCAGGCCCAGCAGCATCTCAGGAGCACAAAAGCTGATGTTTCGGGCCTAGACCCTCCTGAGATGCTGCTGGGCCTGCTGTGTTCATCCAGCCTCACATTTTATTATCTTGGATTCTCCAGCATCTGCAGTTCCCATTATCACTCAAGAATAACTTGTTAATATGTAGTGTTTTTAGAGTCCCAAGTTGCTTCACGAGAAGTCATTGGGTAATTTTTTACATTGAGCTACATCGTGATATATTAGGACAAGTGACCAAAAGGTGAGCACTTTAAGTGAGCAGAAACAGATAGTGGAGATTCAGAGAGAGGTTTGTGAGGGAATTACAATGGTAAGGCAGTAGGAACCTGAAGCTAAAACTGCTGGAACAGTGAAGACAAAGCAAAGTTAAGTACATTTAAGACGTCATTGGACAAGCATATGGAATAGTGTAGGTTAGATGGGCTTCAGATTGGTCTGGCTGGTCGGCACAACATCAAGGGCCGAAGGGCCTCTACTGTGCTGTAATGTTCTATGTTATATTCTATGAAATTAAGGATGTGGAAGAAGCCAGATTTGAAGGAATGAAAGAATCACAGAGAGTTTTAGATTTGGAGGGATTGACCAAGATAAGGAGGAATGGGGCCAAGGAGGGCCTTGGACTGTGTAGCCAAAGACCCGAGTAATATTCTGGGCACCTGGATTCATATCCTGCCGTGACAGACGGTGGAATTTGAATGTAATTTAAAAATCTGGAATTAAGAGTCTAAACAATGACCACGAATCCATCGTTGATTGTCGGAAAAAGCCGTCTGGTTCACAAATGTCATTTAGGGAAGGAAACTGCTTTCCTTACCTGGTCTGGCCTACACGTGACTTCAGACCCACAGCAACATGGTTGACTCTTAACTGGCCTCTGGGCAAATAGGGAAGGGCAATAAATACTGGCTTAACCAGCAACGCCCCCACCCTGTGAATGAATAAATAAAAATTTTGTTTCCCGAATCCTTCAGTTCTCTGATCTTTCTTTGTGTTTCCTTCACTGCTTCATAGGAGGCACAGAGTGACCAGTTCACAAATTACAAAGTCTTTGGCTTATCGGTTAAAAGCAACAGCTTACAACAAGTGTTGAGCGAAACAACTGGTTTTCTTTTAGTTCCAAGTATTATTTACTGCAGAGACAAAGAGAGACTCTACCTTCCATTTCTGAGGCCTGAAGGCTTCCACGGTATCATTCACACCCACAAGCTGTTCACTTTCCCAGGAACCAGAGAGCTGTCGTCAGGCTGATGACCTGTAGCATCCACAACTAGTCACAATTCCACAAACCAATCAGCAACCACAGCATGTACTGCATGATACGGCCCAGGCCATAAGCAGCAGGAGGCTGACTTGGGTTTTCAACTTGTGAAAGAAATAGAAAACTGGGAAAGCTAAAGACAATTTCATTGCATTGAAGAGGGAGTGAATTAGCTGAGAGAATGTGTTTTGAACTTAAATTTCAAAAAGAGGCAAATTATTCCACAAGTAAGTCCATGTAATGGACATAACATTACAGGTTCAATATCTGCCTCAGTTTCGAATACCTTCTACCCCAAGGTACCAACTTGAGGCAAGACATTTTGCTGAGGGGAATCAACAGATCTCCCATTGCTTCCTGGTATGTATGGTGATTAAAGCACTCTATTGAGTAGACAGGGGAAAATGAAATAATTGAATAGGCTAATGGCCTTACTAGAATGCAACAGGATAGAAATCATGCTTCAGTGATATGAAGCTCCAGACAGACCACATCTCAAGAGGAGTTTTGGACACCATGTCTTAGAAAGGATATTCTAACCTTGTAAATGTAGGTTTATCAGAATAATACTTCTAAAAACCGACAAGGGTGAAATAATGAAGAGAGATTACACAAACAAGGGCTGTACCTGCTACAATTCAAAAATATTAAGGCATAAATTGATTGAAGATTTTAAAATAATAAGGGGAAAAGTCGTAAAAAGATGTTTCTGCTCATTTGAAAGTCTACGGCGGCGAGCGTCTTCAAAAAATTTGAGTCAGGCCTTTCAGGAATAATTGTTTTATACAAAGGGTGGCTGCATTTAGACCTTACTTCACAATTGTCAATTTTTTTAAAAAAATGATTGATTTATTTTTGTTAGCTGAGGGTATCAAAGAACATAGAGCAAAGGTGGCTATACAGAGTTGGGTCACATATTGGCTATGATCTCACAAAGTGGCAGAACAGGCTTGAGAGACTAAATGGCCTCTTCCTGTTCCAATGTTCCGGCTGTTTCATTTGGTTTGGGAATTCTGAACAACACAGCATAAACGTAACATCAGGGCTAGGCCGATCTTGGGCACCGTCAGGAAGCAGCGTTGTACACAGTGTGATGGAAATCTGGAACTCTGACATCCAAAAAGGTTAAATTTCAATTGAAAGTTTCAGAACTGAGAGACTGGTAGATTTTCATTTGGCAAAATGAAGCAATATGGAATCAGGGCAGGTCAATGGAGTTCGGATTCAGTTTGTCCGTTATCTAAGTTAAAGGTAGAATAAGCTTAAGGAGCTGTAAGGCCTCCCATGATACAGAAACACCAGTTTGTGTGTGTCTGAGCAGTTTGCCTTCCTGCCATTACCTGTTCAATTGATTCAGTGATCCACTGGGGTTTAAATGAACAGAGAACAGTAAAATAATGTGAGAATTCATAGTGATAAGGAGATAGAGCCTTACAGTCATTACAAATGAGGGGGGCGTTCCATCAATAGTACTTAATCATCATCCATGAGTAATTCCTTCAATCTATATAAATATCATACTGAACAACAGTTAGATTGTCCTATTCCTATTAATAAAATATAATACTTGAGGCATTTGGAGCCTGAAGAGCATATGAAGCAGACACAGGGCACACAGTAATTCCATCAGAATTATAAAGCAATCAAATAGAGAGAAAATAACATCTAAAATCCAGGTTCACCTATTTTAGTTCTACTGTAAAAATTTGGCCCAATATAATTTTAAAAATTAATATCACGAAAAGCATCATATTAAGTTGTCAAAACATAGTCTTTGAAATTAACCTCGAGCTACAGCTTTGAGAGGTTGACTGAGCTCGGTCTCTTTTCATTGGAGAAAAGGAGGAGGAGAGGGGACCTAATTGAGGTATACAAGATAATGAGAGGCATAGATAGAGTTGAAAGCCAGAGACTATTTCCCAGGGCAGAAATGGCTAGCACGAGGGGTCATAGTTTTAAGCTGGTTGGTGGAAAGTATAGAGGGGATGTCAGAGGCAGGTTCTTTACGCAGAGAGTTGTGAGAGCATGGAATGCGTTGCCAGCAGCAGTTGTGGAAGCAAGGTCATTGGGGTCATTTAAGAGACTGCTGGACATGTATATGGTCACAGAAATTTTAGGGTGCATACATGAGGATCAATGGTCGGCACAACATTGTGGGCTGAAGGGCCTGTTCTGTGCTGTACTGTTCTATGTTCTATGTTCTATGTTCTACAGGGACAATTTGGCAATATTCTACAGTGGTGTATGAATAATATGTTTTCCAGGAGCAAAGCAGAGTCCTCCCACTGAAATACTAATGCACACCTTTATTTTTATCTTTTCTGAATAAAGGCAAAAGTCTATGGTATTTGCATGCAAGAGAAAACACCCTGACCTCTGTATCGTACACACATTGTTTGTGCATCTTATATCATTAAAAAACAAATACTTTATTCTTCCTGTAATTTAAGGTATTATAACGGGCACCCTTGCATTTAGTCTTCACATCGTCAACTTTTTCACTCCTCACCAGTGATTTCTTTGCTGACATTTACAGTAGCATGTAGATGTCCTTTGGTTTCCTACTAATCGGAAACAAAGGCACCAAATGACATGAATCAGTTTCAATTGTGGGTTGACTGTTGATCACAAGTTTTATTGACCATAACTGATATGTGTCAGAGTCGTCAGTTCATCTTATGTCCGTTGAGATTATCGTGGGTTTCATATCACATTGATGTTGCCAATTGAAAATACTATTGTATCTGAGCCCGAGTACATACTGAGTTAATTTGGTTACATTGCTTTATTTTAAAGTTCTGTCTTTCTCAGTTTGAAGAGATTAAAGCAAGACATCATCACCTTGAAACCTCTATGTGATGTACACGCTTCACAAATAATGTTCATTAAAACATTCAAATAGGCCGGCTCCATCATTCAATTGGATTATTGATGATCCCAGCTCAACTTCATCTTCCCACGCTTTGCTCTAAATTCCTTCAAAACCTCACTGAACAAAAGAAAACTATCAGAAAATTTATACAGAGATAGTAGGAACTGCCGATGCTGGAGAATCTGCTGTGTTCATTCAGCTTCACACCATGTTATCAGAAAATTTAAAATGATGCACAAACACAGCCTTCTGGAGAGAATTTCAGATTTCCCCTGTCTTCTGTATAGACAGCTGCTCCTGCTCAGCTTGGGTTCCAATATTAAGTATTAATCTTTTGTTCTGGATTCACCCCAAGAGGAAACAGTTCCTCTATATTTATCCTAATGAATCTATTCATCATGTTAAATATTTTGTTGAGATCAATGTGGACCATCTAAACTGAAGAGATAAGCTATGTCCAGACAACCTGTCTCCATAACTTAACTCTTTAAGCCCTGCTATCATTCTGGTGAATCTACAATTTACCTCCTCAAAAGGCCTTCTCTGAGGCATGCTGACCAAAACTGAACATTGAATTCCAGATGCAGTCTGGCTAAGCTTCATGAATTTGAACTGCCTTGAGATAAAAGCAATCTTTTCTACTTGAAATCTATCCTGTAATGGTCTGTTTGTCTTGACACACCAATCTTTTAAAGCTCCTGGTCTCATCATTAAGGAGATCGGCCTCAGACTTGTCCACATTGCGATGCTTTGACCCATTCCCCTTCTTTTTGTTTCTGCGCTGTATCCTCCTGACTTTTGAAGAGATAACTCGGTGAAAATGCAGAATTTCCTATTGACAGCTTTGTTTTTTCAAATATTATTGAAATTACAACTTCTCCCTGGCATACAGTCCTTCACGGTAAACTCAGCCGGTACAAGAATCGGACTCACACTATTGGTATCATTTTGCATCCCAAAACAGCAATCCAGCCAACTCAGCTAACCAACCAAGTATATGCTGAAATATTTCAAGTTGAATGTTATGGAAAGTGCATTAGAATTCAACTTTCCTCCTTACAACATATTCCGCTCTGAGGCATCTCAGAGAGCAATTTCCGTACTATTAGTATTTACTGCATACATACCATGCCAAACGTACAACCTTCGGGAATCTATGTCGTTTTGGCCACTAGGGTAGAATAGCTAAATGGCTATGGTGATCCTTCCCCAGTACCATCTTTATTTTATATCCACCAAAGGCTCAGGCAGTACAAAAACTGTCTGGTTTGGAATTGAATGACACAGACCAGTCTGTGATATGTTATCTGATCTAAGTGATGAAGAAGACATTACTAGTAATCTCTGCATGCCAGATTAAAGGAAGGAATGGGAATCAGAGCTACCCACAACCGCTGCTCATAAGTGATATCTCTTTTCAAAAGGTTGCTATGCACAGTCACTCGGAGATATCAAGAGCTGCAGATGTTGGAGTCAGAGTCAACACAGTGTGGAGCTGGAGGAACATGACAGGTCGGGCAGCATAAGAGGAGCAGAAAAATTGACGTTTCAGATTTACAGCCCTGATAGAATGTATGGTCACTATTCTGTGCCCTGTGATGCTCCCACTGAGAACAAGTCAATTCTTGGTCTCATGACACTCCTGCAAATAGTGGGTGCTCAATTGGAGAACCAAATCCTGGCAGCTGGTGTTCTTTCTCAAATGTTGGCCTCATATAAGATGTGTGAAAGATATGTGAGCCCTCCGATGTTTGCTGGATGATTGTGCATTCTGCTACATTCAAATACCATGCCTCTTAACCTTAATCTTGAATAACTTATACAAAGGGATAATGCAATGATGCACATTAGTATTTAAGACTGCAGACTCAGCTTTACTCGTGAAAAAATACATTGCTCATACTTTGCAGTACTGCCTCATTTTAGTTTGTAATTTAATTGTAAAAGGCTACGTTTTGACTAATCATCGTTTCTTAACATAGAACTTCTATTTCACTCCACAAGAAAGGATCTTCAATGCAGCTGAAAGCTGGGTGAACTTCGCTTTGAAATGGTATTATTTCTCTGTCATTTGATAGTGATTGGTTCATCATGAACCACAGCTCTGGTAAATGCCAGTGTCTTCAGTCAGGGAAAAGGATTGGTTTTGTGCCTTCATACATGTGTTCCAATATGGTTATGAAATGCAATTGCGATATTAAAATGAAACATCCACCAGCTCTGACTATTGGATGTCACAGTCATTCAAATTCACTCACAAGTAATTGGCTACAGCCAGTCATCAAGCATCAATGGGCAGGAGTCTCTTGCTTCTGTCAGGGAGGATCATTCACTCTTCAAACACCAATAAAACATGTCACTCAATGATACAAACTCATCTGATGTTTGTCTGATAGTTCAATAGAATAAAGCACTTTGTTTTCTTTGCCAGAAATTCTTCACTGAACTATAACCCACATTAACCATCAGGATTGTGAGAGTGTGGGGTAGAAATTACATGTAATTCACTCATTTTATTACAGCATCTGGTACTTTCATAACTTTTCTTTCCACTGGTAGATAGGTCAACACATTGAAATATCAAGCACTACTCTGGTTTGATAAGCTCCAGGCTTCTGGAAATAATAATAAATACAGATAAAATAAGGCCAGCCTCCTCCTCCCATCCAATCGCCACTCCAAATACAATGAGCATCTCTGTATTTTAGATCATAGGAGGACTCTGTAAAGCTGCACCTACTCATCCAAATTACACTTAACTGCTCGATGTACCCCACATTATTAAAAAGCACCTAATTTGTATTATCATGACTTCTGCAAAGTGAAGCATGGTGTTTAGTTATTAAATATGGTTGTAATCTCATCATTTTTCTAAATGAAATTATACTATGTCCAATATTATAGAAGCCACTGGAGAATCCTCATGCAACAGAATTCCTCTTCTTTCGTTTTTAAAAAGATGAACAATACATAGTGCCTTATAGTGCATCAAACATTTCAGGAATAGATTGTAAAATTTGAAAGTTACGAATATTAGCTTCAAATCACACAGAAGAATGAGCTGTTGAGAAAATATAACTGGAGCCAACTCTCCGACAGAAATCCACAAATAACTTGCCTTTATATAATCTCTCTCTGAGCTTCAGGACATCTCCAAAGCATTTTTTTCAGCCAAATAAGTACAATATTTGGTGAAGGCCAAACCTTAACTTAATTTCTCACCCAATAAAAAGTACCTCTGACATTGCAGCACTCCTTCAATACTGCAGTGAAACGTGCTCATATCTCGAGAAAGTGACTGAATCCACAACCTTTTGACTCAATGGTGATATTTCTACTAAGCCAATACAGTAACAATGGAATCTGTCATGTACCTTCACATCACAGCTATTTCTTTTCTCCGTGACTTCATCTTGATTGGCAGCTTGTAAAAGTCAGCACCATGCAATACTAGCATAGTAAGTGGCTCCCTACACTCAGAATAGAGAATCTCGAATGAGGATGCAAGTAGATGCCTTAAAGTGGATGCTCCAACTGGAATCTACAAGATACAGTGCAGTAACGCAACAACATTTCTTCAAAGGTTTCTCCAGAACCCACAACATCTACCAACCAGCAGGGCAAGGACAGCAGGCACATGGGGGCATCACTTCTCAGTTTCCCTCCAATCTTCGGATGTACACACAATCCTGACATGAAAATGTTGCCATTCCATCATCTTTACTGATTGAGAATTCTGCAGCTCCCTCCTTATCATCGCTTTGGGAATACTGTGGTTTTGGAAGGCAGCTCAGGAGCATCTGCTCATGAGCAATTAATGATGCCCACATTCAATAAATAAATAATATTTTTAAAAGAGGCATTCAGAATGAATCACCTCTCTTGCCACCTACTTTGCCAATAGTGTTTCTAGGGCAACCCAAGCAGCACAATGAAAGCAAGATGCTCTGAGGCAGGAGGAATGAAGTAGTTTAAAATGGGAAATATTTGCAGTGGTGCAGAGAAAAGACTGGCAAGTGGGGCAGATCAGAAATCTCTTTCCGCCAGTCAACCCAGGCATAATGGATTGAATGGACTCATTCTGTGCTGTACAATTTAATGATTTTAACCATTGTGGGAAGTGGATGGCAAAGCACAAAGCCATCTATACAAAGTCTAAGTGCTTCAACAAGCAGCTAGGCTGCCACATTACTTTCTGATTTATTGTGCAATTCCATTTCTTTGGTTTAATAGCTTTTTTAAAAAATAAATCTGTATGTACTTACAATGTGTTCTGCAAAACCCACAGCAATTGCTATTCTCCTTCCTTGAAGTTATAAGCAGTTTTACGACAAGGTACGAGAGGCAAGCAAAATCAATAAGGCCGTACAAAGCAACCAATTCTGTTCAGGCCAGCATTCATTTCCTCAATCTGAATACACCTTTTACTTTCCCTCACCATGATACAGTACATTCCACATGCACCCACAAAAAAACTATTCATTTCCTGAGTTAGATGCTATAACACTTAAAAGACACTTAGAATCGTACATGAACAGGAAAGATTTGGAGAGTTATGGACCAGGAGCAGGCAGGTGGGACTAGTTTAGCTCGAAAATATGTTTGGCACGGGCTGGTTTGACTGAAGAATCTGTTTCCATGCTGTATGATTCTATGACTCTGTTTCTCAAGCAGTTCTCAGAAATATTATAAAAAGATTGAATCTAAAATGAGAAGAACAAAAGGTACTCATATACTCCTTTTTCCTCTCTCCAAGTTTAATAAGTGACACCCAGAAAAAAAGAGTCACAACTTTGGCTATTTGATCTGAGCTTACAAGCTAAGAGATTCTGGACAGCAGCAGGAAGAGGGGTCAACCTATGTGCAGTTGGATGATGGATGTTAGAACGGAATATAGGAACATGTCATTTGAGAGCAACAGAAAGCCATTCAGCCCTTTAACTCTGCTCCACCTTTCAGTGGCTGATCTGCTTGTGGACTCAAGCCCCTCTGTCCCTTTTCCCCAAGCCTTCGTCTCCCACATCTATCAAAAAACCATCTAACTCAACCTAGAATAAAGTCAATGGTACAGCCGCCAATACTTTTTGGGGAAGAGAATTCCACAGACCCATACCCCTCTGATGGAAATCCTCCTCGTCTCCATCATAGAAAGAAGACCTCCTGTTCTTAAATTGTACCCCCTTTTTTGAGATTCCCTCACAAGAGGAAACATTTTCCCTGCACACAATGTATCAAGTCCCCTCAGGATTTTATATATTGCCATAGGGTCAATTCTCATTCTTCTAAGTTCCAACCGGTACAGATCCGATCATTCCTCACAGGAGAACCCTATCTTCCCAGGAACAGGTCACAGAGTGGTGTCACAGAATGGCTGCCAACAAACCACAACCGATGTATGAGGGTGGCATAAGACAGACAGAATTGGCACACCATGACAGCAGGTCTCCTGGCAGGAGCGGCTACAAGCAGCAGCTTAATAAGAAGGTGCACTCACAATCTACTGGCAAGTTTCTGAAAATTTGCTCCGAGTGAGTGAATGAGAGCAGGCTGCACAGTGTGGTGTTTACACCATTTTCCTTTCACTCACTATACAGATCAATCATTGGATATTAGCTGCAGCTCAGTGGGTTTCACTCCAACCGTTAAGACAGAATGTCATTGTTCAAGTCAGGATCTATAGACCTGAGAAGAAAATCTCGGCTAACATACCCAGTGCTCCATTGTTGGAGGTGCTGACCTTTGGATGATACCATTCGAACCAACACTCTACCCTTGGAAATTGTGGCTTCAGGTGTCTAGTTGTTAAATACTCGTATTCCCTCTCAGGTAATATAATGCCTCTGTTGTCAAGCAGAGTTATCCTGGTGTTTTGGTCAATACTAAGCTCTGAACTGATATTACTGAAGGGGTTTTCTGGTCACTGTGATGTTGCCGTTTGTGAGATCTCACTGTGCACAAATGGACTGCCGTGTTTCCACATTACGAAAGTGACTCCAATTCTCAACTATTCTCTTGGCCAGAAGTTGTTTGGGATATCCTAAAGCTGTGAAATGCACAATGTTAAGAAAGAAAGCCTTCTCTTTCTTCCCTTTCATGACCTCAGGACATTCCAAAGCACTTTACAGCCAATGAAGTATTTTGGCAGTAATCAGTTGGTAATACAGAACTTGAAAAATATACATTTTGTTTATCCTTTTCATCTTGCACTTATTGGGGCAATTTGCAAGAAGTGAAGGGAAAAGCTGTACACAAAGAGAGTGCTGATTCATTTGGAAGTGGAACCACATCAATATTTAGGAACAGGTACAGCAAATGGTTGAAGTAAAGATGAATAAAGCAATTACAGTGGACTCTGAGGTGTTTCCACAGGGAAAACACCAGGACTCACTTCTTATTTACTATAATAGTTGATCCTTTTACATTGTATTTGATGTGAATTGTCCTGTTAAGTGCAAGTTGAAAAACTGGAGCAATATATGCCTTTTCTCAGCAGTATTCATATTTTGGAAGTGTAGTCACTATTGCAATGTCAGGAAATGCAGCAGTCAATTTAGGCACAGCAAGCCGCTACAGTTAACAAAGCAATAGCGAGAAAAATTCATTCCCTCCACCAGTGATGGGAAGTAGCAGCTGTGCACATCATCTACAAAATCCCCTGCATAAATTCACCAAGGCTCTTTAGAAACCAACACTTTCATAAATACTACCATCTAGAAGGATAAGGGCAGCAAATTTGTGGGAATACCACCACCTGCAAGTTGCCCTCCAAGCCATGGTTCAAGAAGGCAGCTCACCAACACCTTGTCAAGGGCAGCTATGAGTGGGCAATAAATACTGGCCAGCCAGCAGCAGCTCCATTCTAAGAATGAATACAAAAAAAACCCAGGTAATTTATTCAGTGCCAGTTCTTCCTTTCTTTAATGACTATTTAAAGTCTCTATTGATGGTATAACTAAAGCAGCACAAGCCCTTGTTTCCAACTGCTGCATCAAACACATAGAGTTCAAAACGTGCAACTAGAATTAATGACTGAACAGGCAGCCAAGTCAATATTTAGGAATAGGTTAAGCAAGTGGTCAAAGTAAGGATGAATAAACCATTCACTGGAACAGAGTGGGCACATGGGATTAAGACTCATGTCCACGTAGAGGGTAAAATCTTTATACAAAAACGTTGGTTAGAGTGAGTGGCAACTGTTTGCCTTTATTCACGTCTTTAATGGATTCTAAGGCATGTCTCAGAAACTGATACTGCAATAACAAGTAGATAGTAGCAAGGGGAAGAGGGAGGTTTTCATCAGACTGATGTTCTATGTCATGAGCGAACTTCTGGAAGAGCTTTACATTCTACTTCAATATTCAAAGGGGAGATCAAAACCTCTCCAAAGTAACGCCACTGATTATATCAAATGATTATATCAAATATCACAAGGTATATACACACACACACACACACACACACACACACACACACAGTATCCATATTGTAATTTCCACGTCATTTTCATTGTGATTGTGTTGAAGGTCAAAAGGCATGGAATTGTCACAGCAAACCTCAAACTGCTGAAGTCTGGCAGAAATCCAAGAATCATCCCAACTGAAATAAAATGCACCTTTCAATCTGTAAAGACATGTCACAGCACAGGAGTTGACAGAGGTGCAGTTGGAATTTTGAGTTTTATCATTAAGAGAATAAAAATGTCTCATCATTTTAATTTGTCAATCACTGTATCCGATTTCTATCAGTCACTGCGCGCATTTCCCTCAGTCACTGCATCTCATTTCACTCATTCACTGCATCCCATTTCACTCAGTCACTGCATCCCATTTCACTCAGTCACTGCATCCCATTTCACTAAGCCACTGCATCCCATTTCACTTCGCCACTGCATCCCAGTTCACATAGTCACCGCATCCCAGTTCACACAGTCACCACATCCCAGTACACAAAGTCACTGCATCCCAGTTCCATCAATCACTGTATCCGATTTCTATCAGTCACTGCGCGCATTTCCCTCAGTCACTGCATCCCATTTCACGCAGTCACTGCTTCCCATTCCACTCAGTCACTGCATCCCATTACCCTCAGTCACTGCATCCCATTAACTTCAGTCGCAGGATCCCATTTCAAACAGACACTGCATCCCATCTCCGTCAGTCACTGCATCCCATTTCCCTCAGTCACTGCATACCATTTCCATCTGACACTGCATCTCATTTCACTCAGTCACTGCATCCCATTTCCGTCAGTCACTGCATCCCTATTAACTCAGTCACTCCTTCCCAGTACCTCAGTCACTGCATCGCATTTCACTCAGTCACTGCATCCCATTTCACTCAGTCACTGCATCCATTTCCATCAGTCACTGCATCCCATTACCCTCAGTCGCAGCATCCCATTTCCCACAGACACTGCATCTCATTTCCACCAGTCACTGCATCCCATTTCACTCCGCACTGCATCCCAGTTCACTCAGCCACTGCATCCCATTTCACTCAGCCACTGCATCCCAGTTCACATAGTCACCGCATCCCAGTTCACACAGTCACCACATCCCAGTTCACACAGTCACCGCATCCCACTTCCGTCAGTCATTGCATCCCAGTTCCATCAGTCACTGTATCCGATTTCTATCAGTCACTGCGCGCATTTCACTCAATCACTGCATCTCATTTCACTCATTCACAGCATCCCATTTCACGCAGTCACTGCATCCCATTTCACTCAGTCACTGCACCCCAAGCCCACTCAGGCACTGCATCCCGATAAACTCAGTCACTCCTTCCCAGTACCTCAGTCACTGCATCGCATTTCACTCAGTCACTGCATCCCATTTCACTCAGTCACTGCATCCATTTCCATCAGTCAGTACATCCCATTACCCTCAGTCACTGCATCCCATTACCCTCAGTCGCAGTCTCCCATTTCCCACAGACACTGCAGTTCCTTTCCCTTAGTCATTGCATCTCATTTCCACCAGTCACTGCATCCCATTTCACGCCCCACTGCATCCCATTTCACTCAGTCACTGCATCTCATTTCACTCATTCACTGCATCCCATTTCACGCAGTCAATGCATCGCATTTCACTCAGTCACTGCATCGCATTTCACTCAGTCACTGCATCCCATTTCATTCAGTCAGTGCGTCACATTTCACTCAGGCACTGTATCCCATTTCCCTAAGTTACTGCACCCCAAGCCCGCTCGGGCACTGCATCCCTATTAACTCAGTCACTCCTTCCCAGTACCTCCGTCACTGCATCCCATTTCACTCAGTCACTGCTTCCATTTCCATCAGTCACTGCATCCCATTACCCTCAGTCCCAGCAGCCATTTCCACCAGACACTGCATCTTATTTCCACCAGTCACTGCATCCCATTTCATTCCCCACTGCATCTCATTTCACGCAGTCACTGCATCGCATTTCACTCAGTCACTGCATCCCATTTCACTCAGTCACTGCATCCCATTCCACTCAGTCACTGCATCCCATTCCACTCAGTCACTGCATCCCATTCCACTCAGTCACTGCATCCCATTCCACTCAGTCACTGCATCCCATTTCACTCAGTCAGTGCATCACATTTCCCTCAGTCACTGCATCCTATTTCCTCAGTCAATGCATCTCCTTTCCACAGTCACGGCAATTCCATTTCACTCAGTCACTGCGTCCCATTTCACTCAGCCACTGCGTCCCATTTCACTCAGTCACTGCGGCCCATTTCCATCAGTCACTGCATCCCATTTCCCACTGTCACTGCATCCCATTTCCCTCAGTCACTGCATCCCATTTCCCTCAGTCACTGCATCCCATTGCCCTCAGTCATTGCATCCCATTGTCCTCAGTCACTGCATCCCATTGTCCTCAGTCACTGCATCCCATTTCACTCAGTCACTGCATCCCATTTCACTCAGTCACTGCATCCCATTACCCTCAGTCACTGCATCCCATTAACTTCAGTCGCAGGATCCCATTTCAAACAGACACTGCATCCCATTTCAATCAGTCACTGCATCCCATTTCCCACAGTCACTGCATACCATTTCCATCAGTCACTGCATCTCATTTCACTCAGTCACTGCATCCCATTTCCCTCAGTCACTGCATCCCATTTCCCTCAGTCACTGCATCCCATTTCCCTCAGTCACTGCATCCCACTTCCCTCAGTCACTGCATCCCACTTCCCTCAGTCAGTGCATCCCATTTCAATCAGTCACTGCATCCCATTTCACTCAATCACTGCATCCCATTTCGCTCAGACACTGTATCCCATTTCCGTCAGTCACTCCATCCCATTTCGCTCAGACACTGCATCCCATTTTCGTCAGTCACTCCATCCCATTTCCCTCAGTCGCAGCATCCTATATCCGACAGACACTGCATTTCCATTCCTTCAGTCACTGCATCCCATTTCACTCAGTCACTGCATCCCATTTCACTCAGTCACTGCATCCCATTACCCTCAGTCACTGCATCCCATTAACTTCAGTCGCAGGATCCCATTTCAAACAGACACTGCATCCCATTTCAATCAGTCACTGCATCCCATTTCCCACAGTCACTGCATCCCATTTCCCTCAGTCACTGCATCCCATTTCCCTCAGTCACTGCATCCCACTTCCCTCAGTCACTGCATCCCATTTCAATCAGTCACTGCATCCCATTTCACTCAGTCACTGCATCCCATTTCGCTCAGACACTGTATCCCATTTCCGTCAGTCACTCCATCCCATTTCGCTCAGACACTGCATCCCATTTTCGTCAGTCACTCCATCCCATTTCCCTCAGTCGCAGCATCCTATATCCGACAGACACTGCATTTCCATTCCTTCAGTCACTGCATTGCATTTCACTCAGTCACTGCACCCCAAGCCCGCTCGGGCACTGCATCTCTATTAGCTCAGTCACTCCTTCCCAGTACCTCAGTCACTGCATCGCATTTCACTCAGTCACTGCATCCATTTTCACTCAGTCACTGCATCCCATTACCCTCAGTCACTGCATCCCATTACCCTCAGTCACTGCATCCCATTTCCCACAGACACTGCATCCCATTTCCCACAGACACTGCATTTCCTTTCCCTAAGTCACTGCATCTCATTTCCACCAGTCACTGCATCCCATTTCACTCCCCACTGCATCCCATTTCACTCAGCCACTGCATCCCATTTCACTCAGCCACTGCATCCCAGTTCACAAAGTCACCACATCCCAGTTCCGTCAGTCACTGCATCCGATTTCTATCAGTCACTGCGCGCATTTCACTCATTCACTGCATCCCATTTCACTCCCCACTGCATCTCATTCCACTCAGTCACTGCATCCCATTCCACTCAGTCACTGCATCCCATTCCACTCAGTCACTGCATCACATTTCACTCAGGCACTGTATCCCATTTCCCTAAGTCACTGCACTCCAAGCCTGCTCGGGCACTGCATCCCTCTTAATTCAAACACTCCTTCCCAGTACCTGAGTCACTGCATCGCATTTCACTCAGCCACTGCATCCCAGTACACACAGTCACCGTGTCCCAGTTCACACAGCCCCTGCATCCCATTTCAAACAGTCACTGCATCTCATTTCACACATTCAATGCTTCACATTCCACTCAGTCACTGCTTCCCATTTCCCACAATCAGTGCATCTCCTTTCCTCAGTCACTGCATCCCATTTCACTCAGTTACTGCAGGCCATTTCTCTCAGTCACTGCATCCCATGACCATCAGTCACTACATCCCATTACCCTCAGTCACTGCATCACAGTACGCTCAGTAACAGCATCCCATTTCCCTCAGACACTGCATCCCATTTCCATCAGTCACTGCATCCCATTTCAATCAGTCACTGCATCCCATTACCCTCAGTCACTGCATCCCATTTCACTCAGTCACTGCATCCCATTTCCCATAGTCACTGCATCTCCTTTCCACAGTCACAGTATCCCATTTCACTCAGTCACTGCATCCCATTCCCCTCAGTCACTACATCCCATTACCCTGAGTCACAGTATGCCATTTCCCACAGTCACTGCATCTCCTTTCCCTCAGTCACTGCATCCCATTTCCCACACTCACTGCATCCCATTTCCAACAGTGACTGCATCCCATTGCCAACAGTCACTGCAATCCATTTCCAACAGTCACTGCATCCCATTTCCAAGAGTCAGAGCATCCCATTTCACTCAGCCACTGCATCTCATTTCCCTCAGTCACAGCATCCCACATCACTCAATCACTGCCGGCCATTTCACTCATTGACTGCATCCTATTTCACTCTGACACTGCGTCCCATTTCCCTCAGTCACTGCAACCCATTACCATCCGTCACTCCATCCAATTACTGTTAGTCACTGCATCCCATTTCGATCAGTCACAGCATCCCATTTCCACCAGTTACTGCATCCCATTTCACTCAGCCACTGCATCCCATTTCACGAAGACAGTGCATCCCATTTCTCTCAGCCACTGTGTCCCATTTCCCTCAGTCACTGTACTCCAAGCCCGCTCGGGCACTGCCTCCCCATTAACTCAGTCACTCCTTCCCAGGACCTCAGTCACTGCATCCCATGTCCCACAAAAACTGCATCCCATTTCCATCAGGCACTGCAGGTCATGTCACTCTGTCACTGCATTCAATTTCCATCAGTCACTGCATCCCATTTCACTCATTAACTGCATCCCATTTCAATCAGACACTGCATCCCATTTCACTCAGTCAGTGCATCCCATTCCACTCAGTCACTGCATCCCATTTCACTCAGTCAGAGCATCACATTTCACTCAGGCACTGTATCCCATTTCCCTAAGTCACGGCACCGCAAGCCCGCTCGGGCACTTCATCCCTATTAATTCAGTCACTGCTTCCCAGTACCTGAGTCACTGCATCGCATTTCACTCAGCCACTGCATCCCAGTTAACACAGTCACTGCATCCCATTTCACTCAGCCACTGCATCCCAGTTCACATAGTCACCGCATCCCAGTTCACACAGTCACCACATCCCAGTTCACACAGTCACCGCATCCCACTTCCGTCAGTCATTGCATCCCAGTTCCATCAGTCACTGTATCCGATTTCTATCAGTCACTGCGCGCATTTCACTCAATCACTGCATCTCATTTCACTCATTCACAGCATCCCATTTCACGCAGTCACTGCATCCCATTTCACTCAGTCACTGCACCCCAAGCCCACTCAGGCACTGCATCCCGATAAACTCAGTCACTCCTTCCCAGTACCTCAGTCACTGCATCGCATTTCACTCAGTCACTGCATCCCATTTCACTCAGTCACTGCATCCATTTCCATCAGTCAGTACATCCCATTACCCTCAGTCACTGCATCCCATTACCCTCAGTCGCAGTCTCCCATTTCCCACAGACACTGCAGTTCCTTTCCCTTAGTCATTGCATCTCATTTCCACCAGTCACTGCATCCCATTTCACGCCCCACTGCATCCCATTTCACTCAGTCACTGCATCTCATTTCACTCATTCACTGCATCCCATTTCACGCAGTCAATGCATCGCATTTCACTCAGTCACTGCATCGCATTTCACTCAGTCACTGCATCCCATTTCATTCAGTCAGTGCGTCACATTTCACTCAGGCACTGTATCCCATTTCCCTAAGTTACTGCACCCCAAGCCCGCTCGGGCACTGCATCCCTATTAACTCAGTCACTCCTTCCCAGTACCTCCGTCACTGCATCCCATTTCACTCAGTCACTGCTTCCATTTCCATCAGTCACTGCATCCCATTACCCTCAGTCCCAGCAGCCATTTCCACCAGACACTGCATCTTATTTCCACCAGTCACTGCATCCCATTTCATTCCCCACTGCATCTCATTTCACGCAGTCACTGCATCGCATTTCACTCAGTCACTGCATCCCATTTCACTCAGTCACTGCATCCCATTCCACTCAGTCACTGCATCCCATTCCACTCAGTCACTGCATCCCATTCCACTCAGTCACTGCATCCCATTTCACTCAGTCAGTGCATCACATTTCCCTCAGTCACTGCATCCTATTTCCTCAGTCAATGCATCTCCTTTCCACAGTCACGGCAATTCCATTTCACTCAGTCACTGCGTCCCATTTCACTCAGCCACGGCGTCCCATTTCACTCAGTCACTGCGGCCCATTTCCATCAGTCACTGCATCCCATTTCCCACTGTCACTGCATCCCATTTCCCTCAGTCACTGCATCCCATTTCCCTCAGTCACTGCATCCCATTGCCCTCAGTCATTGCATCCCATTGTCCTCAGTCACTGCATCCCATTTCACTCAGTCACTGCATCCCATTTCACTCAGTCACTGCATCCCATTTCACTCAGTCACTGCATCCCATTACCCTCAGTCACTGCATCCCATTAACTTCAGTCGCAGGATCCCATTTCAAACAGACACTGCATCCCATTTCAATCAGTCACTGCATCCCATTTCCCACAGTCACTGCATACCATTTCCATCAGTCACTGCATCTCATTTCACTCAGTCACTGCATCCCATTTCCCTCAGTCACTGCATCCCATTTCCCTCAGTCACTGCATCCCACTTCCCTCAGTCACTGCATCCCACTTCCCTCAGTCAGTGCATCCCATTTCAATCAGTCACTGCATCCCATTTCACTCAATCACTGCATCCCATTTCGCTCAGACACTGTATCCCATTTCCGTCAGTCACTCCATCCCATTTCGCTCAGACACTGCATCCCATTTTCGTCAGTCACTCCATCCCATTTCCCTCAGTCGCAGCATCCTATATCCGACAGACACTGCATTTCCATTCCTTCAGTCACTGCATCCCATTTCACTCAGTCACTGCATCCCATTTCACTCAGTCACTGCATCCCATTACCCTCAGTCACTGCATCCCATTAACTTCAGTCGCAGGATCCCATTTCAAACAGACACTGCATCCCATTTCAATCAGTCACTGCATCCCATTTCCCACAGTCACTGCATCCCATTTCCCTCAGTCACTGCATCCCATTTCCCTCAGTCACTGCATCCCACTTCCCTCAGTCACTGCATCCCATTTCAATCAGTCACTGCATCCCATTTCACTCAGTCACTGCATCCCATTTCGCTCAGACACTGTATCCCATTTCCGTCAGTCACTCCATCCCATTTCGCTCAGACACTGCATCCCATTTTCGTCAGTCACTCCATCCCATTTCCCTCAGTCGCAGCATCCTATATCCGACAGACACTGCATTTCCATTCCTTCAGTCACTGCATTGCATTTCACTCAGTCACTGCACCCCAAGCCCGCTCGGGCACTGCATCTCTATTAGCTCAGTCACTCCTTCCCAGTACCTCAGTCACTGCATCGCATTTCACTCAGTCACTGCATCCATTTTCACTCAGTCACTGCATCCCATTACCCTCAGTCACTGCATCCCATTACCCTCAGTCACTGCATCCCATTTCCCACAGACACTGCATCCCATTTCCCACAGACACTGCATTTCCTTTCCCTAAGTCACTGCATCTCATTTCCACCAGTCACTGCATCCCATTTCACTCCCCACTGCATCCCATTTCACTCAGCCACTGCATCCCATTTCACTCAGCCACTGCATCCCAGTTCACAAAGTCACCACATCCCAGTTCCGTCAGTCACTGCATCCGATTTCTATCAGTCACTGCGCGCATTTCACTCATTCACTGCATCCCATTTCACTCCCCACTGCATCTCATTCCACTCAGTCACTGCATCCCATTCCACTCAGTCACTGCATCCCATTCCACTCAGTCACTGCATCACATTTCACTCAGGCACTGTATCCCATTTCCCTAAGTCACTGCACTCCAAGCCTGCTCGGGCACTGCATCCCTCTTAATTCAAACACTCCTTCCCAGTACCTGAGTCACTGCATCGCATTTCACTCAGCCACTGCATCCCAGTACACACAGTCACCGTGTCCCAGTTCACACAGCCCCTGCATCCCATTTCAAACAGTCACTGCATCTCATTTCACACATTCAATGCTTCACATTCCACTCAGTCACTGCTTCCCATTTCCCACAATCAGTGCATCTCCTTTCCTCAGTCACTGCATCCCATTTCACTCAGTTACTGCAGGCCATTTCTCTCAGTCACTGCATCCCATGACCATCAGTCACTACATCCCATTACCCTCAGTCACTGCATCACAGTACGCTCAGTAACAGCATCCCATTTCCCTCAGACACTGCATCCCATTTCCATCAGTCACTGCATCCCATTTCAATCAGTCATTGCATCCCATTACCCTCAGTCACTGCATCCCATTTCACTCAGTCACTGCATCCCATTTCCCATAGTCACTGCATCTCCTTTCCACAGTCACAGTATCCCATTTCACTCAGTCACTGCATCCCATTCCCCTCAGTCACTACATCCCATTACCCTGAGTCACAGTATGCCATTTCCCACAGTCACTGCATCTCCTTTCCCTCAGTCACTGCATCCCATTTCCCACACTCACTGCATCCCATTTCCAACAGTGACTGCATCCCATTGCCAACAGTCACTGCAATCCATTTCCAACAGTCACTGCATCCCATTTCCAAGAGTCAGAGCATCCCATTTCACTCAGCCACTGCATCTCATTTCCCTCAGTCACAGCATCCCACATCACTCAATCACTGCCGGCCATTTCACTCATTGACTGCATCCTATTTCACTCTGACACTGCGTCCCATTTCCCTCAGTCACTGCAACCCATTACCATCCGTCACTCCATCCAATTACTGTTAGTCACTGCATCCCATTTCGATCAGTCACAGCATCCCATTTCCACCAGTTACTGCATCCCATTTCACTCAGCCACTGCATCCCATTTCACGAAGACAGTGCATCCCATTTCTCTCAGCCACTGTGTCCCATTTCCCTCAGTCACTGTACTCCAAGCCCGCTCGGGCACTGCCTCCCCATTAACTCAGTCACTCCTTCCCAGGACCTCAGTCACTGCATCCCATGTCCCACAAAAACTGCATCCCATTTCCATCAGGCACTGCAGGTCATGTCACTCTGTCACTGCATTCAATTTCCATCAGTCACTGCATCCCATTTCACTCATTAACTGCATCCCATTTCAATCAGACACTGCATCCCATTTCACTCAGTCAGTGCATCCCATTCCACTCAGTCACTGCATCCCATTTCACTCAGTCAGAGCATCACATTTCACTCAGGCACTGTATCCCATTTCCCTAAGTCACGGCACCGCAAGCCCGCTCGGGCACTTCATCCCTATTAATTCAGTCACTGCTTCCCAGTACCTGAGTCACTGCATCGCATTTCACTCAGCCACTGCATCCCAGTTAACACAGTCACCGCATCCCAGTTCACACAGCCACTGCATCCCATTTCTAACAGTCACTGCATCTCATTTCACTCATTCAATGCTTCACATTCCACTCAGTCACCGCTTCCCATTTCCCACAGTCACTGCATCTCCTTTCCTCAGACACTGCATCCCATTTCACTCAGTCACTGCAGGCTATTTCCCTCAGTCACTGCATCCCATTACCATCAGTCACTACATCCCATTACCCTCAGTCACTGCATCACAGTACGCTCAGTCACAGCATCCCATTTCCCTCAGACACTGCATCCCATTTCCATCAGTCACTGCATCTCATTTCACTCAGTCACTGCATCCCATTTCCCACATTCACTGCATCGCATTTCCCTCAGTCACTGCATCCCACTTCCCTCAGTCAGTGCAGCCCATTTCACTCAGTCACTGCATCCCATTTCACTCAGTCACTGCAACCTATTTCACTCAGTCACTGCATCCCATTTCGTTCAGTCACTGCATCCCATTTCCGTCAGTCACTCCATCCCATTTCCCTCAGTCGCAGCATCCCATTTCCCACAGACACTGCATTTCCATTCCTTAAGTCACTGCATCCCATTTCACTCAGTCACTGCACCCCAAGCCCGCTCGGGCACTGCATCCCGATTAATTCATTCACTCCTTCCCAGTACCTCAGTCACTGCATCCGTTTCCATCAGTCACTGCATCCCATTACCCTCAGTCGCAGCATCCCATTTCCCACAGACACTGCATTTCCTTTCCCTAAGTCACTGCATCTCATTTCCACCAGTCACTGCATCCCATTTCACTCCCCACTGCATCCCATTTCACTCAGCCACTGCATCCCATTTCACTCAGCCACTGCATCCCAGTTCACATAGTCACCGCATCCCAGTTCACACAGCCACTGCATCCCATTTCACTCAATGCTTCACTTTACACTCAGTCAGGGCATCCCATTTCCATCTGTCACTGCGTCCCATTTCCTCAGTCACTGCATCTCCTTTCCACAGTCACGGCAATCCAATTTCACTCAGTCACTGCATCCCATTGCCCGCCGTCACTGCGTACCATTGTCCTCATTCACTGCATCTGATTCCCCTCAGTCACTGCATCCATTTTCACAAAGTCACTGCATCCCATTACCCTCAGTCACTGCATCCCATTTCACTCAGTCACTGCATCCCATTCCCCTCAGTCACTGCATCCCATTCCCCTCAGTCACTGCATCCCATTACCCTCAGTCACTGCATCCCATTACCCTCAGTCACTGCATCCCATTTCCCTCAGTCACTGCATCCCATTTCCCTCAGACACTGCATCCCATTTCCCTCAGACACTGCATCTGATTTCCATCAGTCACTGCATCCCATTTCCCTCAGTCATTGCATCCAATTTCCCACATTCACTGCATCTCCTATCCCTCATTCACTGCATCCCATTAACCACAGTCACTGCATCGCGTTGCCCTCAGTCACTGCATCACATTACCCACAGTCAGAGCATCCCATTTCCCACATTCACTGCGTCTCCTTTCCCTCAGTCAATGCGTCACATGCCACTGAGTCACTGCATCCCATTACCCTGAGTCACAGTATGCCATTTCCCACAGTCACTGCATCTCCTTTCCCTCAGTCACTGCATCCCATTTCCATCAGTCACTGAATCCCATTTCCCTCATTCACTGCATCCCATTTCCATCAGTCACTGCATCCCATTTATCTCAGTCACTGAATCCCATTTATCTCAGTCACTGAATCCCATTTCCCTCAGTCACTGAATCCCATTCCCCACAATCACTGAATCCCATTTCCCTCATTCACTGCATCCCATTTCCATCAGTCACTGCATCCCATTTATCTCAGTCACTGCATCTCATTCCCCACAGTCGCTGCACCCCATTCCCCACGGTCACTGCATCCCATTCCCCACAGACACGGCATCCCATTCACTTTAGTCGCAGCATCCCATTTAAAACAGACAATGCATCTCCTTTCCCTCAGTCACTGCATCCCTATTCACACAGCCACTGCATCCCAGTTCACACAGCCACTGCATCCCATTTCACACAGCCACTGCATCCCATTTCACTCAATGCTTCACCTTACACTCAGTCAGGGCATCCCATTTCACTCAATGCTTCACCTTCCACTCAGTCAGGGCATCCCATTTCACTCAGTCACTGCATCCCATTTCACTCAGTCACTGCATCCCATTTCCCTCAGTCACTGCATCCCATTTCACTCAGTCACTGCATCCCATTTCACTCAGTCACTGCATCCCATTTCCCAGTCACTGCATCCCATTTCCCTCAGTCACTGCGTCCCATTTCACTCAGTCACTGCGTCCCATTCCCCATAGTCACTGCATCCCATTTCCCAGTCACTGCATCCCATTGTCCTCATTCACTGCAGCCGATTCCCCTCAGTCACTGCATCCCATTTCACTCAGTCACTGCATCACATTACCCTCAGTCACAGCATCCCATTACCTTCAGTCGCAGGATCCCATTTCACACAGACACTGCATCCCATTTCCGTCAGTCACTGCATCCCATTCCCCTCAGTCACTGCACCCCAAGCCCCCTCGGGCTCTGCATCCCTATTAACTCAGTCACTCCTTCCGAGAGCCTCAGTCACTGCATCCCATGTCCCACAGTAACTGCATCACATTTCCATCTGGCACTGCAGCGCATGTCACTCTGTCAGTGCATCCCATTTCCGTAAGTCACTGCATCCCATTTCCCACAGTCACTGCATCTCCTTTCCCCAAGTCACGGCGTCTCATTTCCATCAGTCACTGCTTCCCATTTCACTCAGTCACTGCATCCCATTTCACTCAGTCACTGCATCCCATTTCACTCAGTCACTGCATCCCATTTCACAGAGTCACTGCATCTCCTTTCCATCAGTCACTGTGTCCCATTTCACTCAGTCACTGCGTCCCATTTCCCATAGTCACTGCATCTCATTTCCCAGTCACTGCATCCCATTACCCTCAGTCACGGCATCCCATTACCTTCAGTCGCAGGATCCCATTTCCAACAGACACTGCATTCCATTTCCGTCAGTCACTGCATCCCATTTCCCTCAGTCACTGCATACCATTTCCATCAGTCACTGCATCCCAGTTCACTCAGTCAGTGCATCCCATTTCCCTCAGTCACTGCATCCCATTTCCCTCAGTCACTGCATCCCATTTCCTCAGTCACTGCATCTCCTTTCCAGTCACGGCAATCCCATTTCACTCAGTCACTGCACCCCATTTCACTCAGTCACTGCACCCCATTTCACAGAGTCACTGCATCTCCTTTCCATCAGTCACTGCGTCCCATTTCACTTAGTCACTGCGTCCCATTTCCATCAATCACTGCATCCCATTTCCCAGTCACTGCATCCCATTTCCCTCAGTCACTGGATCCCACGTCCCTCATTCACTGCATCCCACGTCCCTCAGTCACTGCATCCCATTTCACCTAGTCACTGCATCCCATTTCCCTCAGTCACTGCATCCCATGTCCCTCAGTCACTGCATCCCATGTCCCTCAGTTACTGCATCCCATTGCCATCAGTCACTGCATCCCACTTCACTCAGTCACTGCATCCCATTTCACAGAGTCACTGCATCTCCTTTCCATCAGTCACTGTGTCCCATTTCACTCAGTCACTGCGTCCCATTTCCCATAGTCACTGCATCTCATTTCCCAGTCACTGCATCCCATTACCCTCAGTCACGGCATCCCATTACCTTCAGTCGCAGGATCCCATTTCCAACAGACACTGCATTCCATTTCCGTCAGTCACTGCATCCCATTTCCCTCAGTCACTGCATACCATTTCCATCAGTCACTGCATCCCAGTTCACTCAGTCAGTGCATCCCATTTCCCTCAGTCACTGCATCCCATTTCCCTCAGTCACTGCATCCCATTTCCTCAGTCACTGCATCTCCTTTCCACAGTCACGGCAATCCCATTTCACTCAGTCACTGCACCCCATTTCACTCAGTCACTGCACCCCATTTCACAGAGTCACTGCATCTCCTTTCCATCAGTCACTGCGTCCCATTTCACTTAGTCACTGCGTCCCATTTCCATCAATCACTGCATCCCATTTCCCAGTCACTGCATCCCATTTCCCTCAGTCACTGGATCCCACGTCCCTCATTCACTGCATCCCACGTCCCTCAGTCACTGCATCCCATTTCACCTAGTCACTGCATCCCATTTCCCTCAGTCACTGCATCCCATGTCCCTCAGTCACTGCATCCCATGTCCCTCAGTTACTGCATCCCATTGCCATCAGTCACTGCATCCCACTTCACTCAGTCACTGCATCCCACTTCACTCAGTCACTGCATCCCACTTCACTCAGTCACTGCATCCCAGTTCACTCAGTCAGTGCATCCCATTTCCCTCAGTCACTGCATCCCATTTCCCTCAGTCACTGCATCCCATTTCCTCAGTCACTGCATCTCCTTTCCACAGTCACGGCAATCCCATTTCACTCAGTCACTGCACCCCAATTCACTCAGTCACTGCATCCCACTTCACTCAGTCACTGCATCCCACTTCACTCAGGCACTGCATCCCATTTCACTCAGTCACTGCATCCCATTAACTTCAGTCACTTCATACCATTTCCCTCAGTTACTGCATTCCATTTCACTCAGTCAATGTATCTCTTTTCACTCAGTCACTGCATCCCATTTCCATCAGTCACTGCACCCCAAGCCCCCTTGGGCACTGCATCCCTATTAACTCAGTCACTCCTTCCCAGTACCTCAGACACTGCATCCCATGTCCCACAGTAACTGCATCACATTTCCATCTGGCACTGCAGCGCATGTCACTCTGTCAGTGCATCCAATTTCCATCAGTCACTGCATCTCATTTCACTCATTAACTGCATCCCATCTCACTCAGACACAGCATCCCATTTCACTCAGACACTGCATCCCATCTCACTCAGTCACTTCATCCCATTTCCGTAAGTCACTGCATCCCATTTCCCACAGTCACTGCATCTCCTTTCCCCAAGTCACGGCGTCCAATTTCCATCAGTCACTGCTTCCCATTTCACTCAGTCACTGCATCCCATTTCCCTCAGTCACGGCGTTCCATTTCCCTCAGTCGCTGGATCCCATTTCTCTCAGTCACTGCATCCCGTTTCTCACTGATGCTGCATTCAATTTCCGTCAGACACTGTATCCCATTTCCATCAGTCACTGCATCCCATTTCACAGAGTCACTGCATCTCCTTTCCATCAGTCACTGCGTCCCATTTCACTCAGTCACTGCATCCCATTTCACTCAGTCACTGCATCCCATTACCCTCAGTCACTGCATCCCATTAACTTCAGTCGCAGGATCCCATTTCAAACAGACACTGCATCCCATTTCAATCAGTCACTGCATCCCATTTCCCACAGTCACTGCATACCATTTCCATCAGTCACTGCATCTCATTTCACTCAGTCACTGCATCCCATTTCCCTCAGTCACTGCATCCCATTTCCCTCAGTCACTGCATCCCACTTCCCTCAGTCACTGCATCCCACTTCCCTCAGTCAGTGCATCCCATTTCAATCAGTCACTGCATCCCATTTCACTCAATCACTGCATCCCATTTCGCTCAGACACTGTATCCCATTTCCGTCAGTCACTCCATCCCATTTCGCTCAGACACTGCATCCCATTTTCGTCAGTCACTCCATCCCATTTCCCTCAGTCGCAGCATCCTATATCCGACAGACACTGCATTTCCATTCCTTCAGTCACTGCATCCCATTTCACTCAGTCACTGCATCCCATTTCACTCAGTCACTGCATCCCATTACCCTCAGTCACTGCATCCCATTAACTTCAGTCGCAGGATCCCATTTCAAACAGACACTGCATCCCATTTCAATCAGTCACTGCATCCCATTTCCCACAGTCACTGCATCCCATTTCCCTCAGTCACTGCATCCCATTTCCCTCAGTCACTGCATCCCACTTCCCTCAGTCACTGCATCCCATTTCAATCAGTCACTGCATCCCATTTCACTCAGTCACTGCATCCCATTTCGCTCAGACACTGTATCCCATTTCCGTCAGTCACTCCATCCCATTTCGCTCAGACACTGCATCCCATTTTCGTCAGTCACTCCATCCCATTTCCCTCAGTCGCAGCATCCTATATCCGACAGACACTGCATTTCCATTCCTTCAGTCACTGCATTGCATTTCACTCAGTCACTGCACCCCAAGCCCGCTCGGGCACTGCATCTCTATTAGCTCAGTCACTCCTTCCCAGTACCTCAGTCACTGCATCGCATTTCACTCAGTCACTGCATCCATTTTCACTCAGTCACTGCATCCCATTACCCTCAGTCACTGCATCCCATTACCCTCAGTCACTGCATCCCATTTCCCACAGACACTGCATCCCATTTCCCACAGACACTGCATTTCCTTTCCCTAAGTCACTGCATCTCATTTCCACCAGTCACTGCATCCCATTTCACTCCCCACTGCATCCCATTTCACTCAGCCACTGCATCCCATTTCACTCAGCCACTGCATCCCAGTTCACAAAGTCACCACATCCCAGTTCCGTCAGTCACTGCATCCGATTTCTATCAGTCACTGCGCGCATTTCACTCATTCACTGCATCCCATTTCACTCCCCACTGCATCCCATTCCACTCAGTCACTGCATCCCATTCCACTCAGTCACTGCATCACATTTCACTCAGGCACTGTATCCCATTTCCCTAAGTCACTGCACTCCAAGCCTGCTCGGGCACTGCATCCCTCTTAATTCAAACACTCCTTCCCAGTACCTGAGTCACTGCATCGCATTTCACTCAGCCACTGCATCCCAGTACACACAGTCACCGTGTCCCAGTTCACACAGCCCCTGCATCCCATTTCAAACAGTCACTGCATCTCATTTCACACATTCAATGCTTCACATTCCACTCAGTCACTGCTTCCCATTTCCCACAATCAGTGCATCTCCTTTCCTCAGTCACTGCATCCCATTTCACTCAGTTACTGCAGGCCATTTCTCTCAGTCACTGCATCCCATGACCATCAGTCACTACATCCCATTACCCTCAGTCACTGCATCACAGTACGCTCAGTAACAGCATCCCATTTCCCTCAGACACTGCATCCCATTTCCATCAGTCACTGCATCCCATTTCAATCAGTCACTGCATCCCATTACCCTCAGTCACTGCATCCCATTTCACTCAGTCACTGCATCCCATTTCCCATAGTCACTGCATCTCCTTTCCACAGTCACAGTATCCCATTTCACTCAGTCACTGCATCCCATTCCCCTCAGTCACTACATCCCATTACCCTGAGTCACAGTATGCCATTTCCCACAGTCACTGCATCTCCTTTCCCTCAGTCACTGCATCCCATTTCCCACACTCACTGCATCCCATTTCCAACAGTGACTGCATCCCATTGCCAACAGTCACTGCAATCCATTTCCAACAGTCACTGCATCCCATTTCCAAGAGTCAGAGCATCCCATTTCACTCAGCCACTGCATCTCATTTCCCTCAGTCACAGCATCCCACATCACTCAATCACTGCCGGCCATTTCACTCATTGACTGCATCCTATTTCACTCTGACACTGCGTCCCATTTCCCTCAGTCACTGCAACCCATTACCATCCGTCACTCCATCCAATTACTGTTAGTCACTGCATCCCATTTCGATCAGTCACAGCATCCCATTTCCACCAGTTACTGCATCCCATTTCACTCAGCCACTGCATCCCATTTCACGAAGACAGTGCATCCCATTTCTCTCAGCCACTGTGTCCCATTTCCCTCAGTCACTGTACTCCAAGCCCGCTCGGGCACTGCCTCCCCATTAACTCAGTCACTCCTTCCCAGGACCTCAGTCACTGCATCCCATGTCCCACAAAAACTGCATCCCATTTCCATCAGGCACTGCAGGTCATGTCACTCTGTCACTGCATTCAATTTCCATCAGTCACTGCATCCCATTTCACTCATTAACTGCATCCCATTTCAATCAGACACTGCATCCCATTTCACTCAGTCAGTGCATCCCATTCCACTCAGTCACTGCATCCCATTTCACTCAGTCAGAGCATCACATTTCACTCAGGCACTGTATCCCATTTCCCTAAGTCACGGCACCGCAAGCCCGCTCGGGCACTTCATCCCTATTAATTCAGTCACTGCTTCCCAGTACCTGAGTCACTGCATCGCATTTCACTCAGCCACTGCATCCCAGTTAACACAGTCACTGCATCCCATTTCACTCAGCCACTGCATCCCAGTTCACATAGTCACCGCATCCCAGTTCACACAGTCACCACATCCCAGTTCACACAGTCACCGCATCCCACTTCCGTCAGTCATTGCATCCCAGTTCCATCAGTCACTGTATCCGATTTCTATCAGTCACTGCGCGCATTTCACTCAATCACTGCATCTCATTTCACTCATTCACAGCATCCCATTTCACGCAGTCACTGCATCCCATTTCACTCAGTCACTGCACCCCAAGCCCACTCAGGCACTGCATCCCGATAAACTCAGTCACTCCTTCCCAGTACCTCAGTCACTGCATCGCATTTCACTCAGTCACTGCATCCCATTTCACTCAGTCACTGCATCCATTTCCATCAGTCAGTACATCCCATTACCCTCAGTCACTGCATCCCATTACCCTCAGTCGCAGTCTCCCATTTCCCACAGACACTGCAGTTCCTTTCCCTTAGTCATTGCATCTCATTTCCACCAGTCACTGCATCCCATTTCACGCCCCACTGCATCCCATTTCACTCAGTCACTGCATCTCATTTCACTCATTCACTGCATCCCATTTCACGCAGTCAATGCATCGCATTTCACTCAGTCACTGCATCGCATTTCACTCAGTCACTGCATCCCATTTCATTCAGTCAGTGCGTCACATTTCACTCAGGCACTGTATCCCATTTCCCTAAGTTACTGCACCCCAAGCCCGCTCGGGCACTGCATCCCTATTAACTCAGTCACTCCTTCCCAGTACCTCCGTCACTGCATCCCATTTCACTCAGTCACTGCTTCCATTTCCATCAGTCACTGCATCCCATTACCCTCAGTCCCAGCAGCCATTTCCACCAGACACTGCATCTTATTTCCACCAGTCACTGCATCCCATTTCATTCCCCACTGCATCTCATTTCACGCAGTCACTGCATCGCATTTCACTCAGTCACTGCATCCCATTTCACTCAGTCACTGCATCCCATTCCACTCAGTCACTGCATCCCATTCCACTCAGTCACTGCATCCCATTCCACTCAGTCACTGCATCCCATTTCACTCAGTCAGTGCATCACATTTCCCTCAGTCACTGCATCCTATTTCCTCAGTCAATGCATCTCCTTTCCACAGTCACGGCAATTCCATTTCACTCAGTCACTGCGTCCCATTTCACTCAGCCACTGCGTCCCATTTCACTCAGTCACTGCGGCCCATTTCCATCAGTCACTGCATCCCATTTCCCACTGTCACTGCATCCCATTTCCCTCAGTCACTGCATCCCATTTCCCTCAGTCACTGCATCCCATTGCCCTCAGTCATTGCATCCCATTGTCCTCAGTCACTGCATCCCATTGTCCTCAGTCACTGCATCCCATTTCACTCAGTCACTGCATCCCATTTCACTCAGTCACTGCATCCCATTACCCTCAGTCACTGCATCCCATTAACTTCAGTCGCAGGATCCCATTTCAAACAGACACTGCATCCCATTTCAATCAGTCACTGCATCCCATTTCCCACAGTCACTGCATACCATTTCCATCAGTCACTGCATCTCATTTCACTCAGTCACTGCATCCCATTTCCCTCAGTCACTGCATCCCATTTCCCTCAGTCACTGCATCCCACTTCCCTCAGTCACTGCATCCCACTTCCCTCAGTCAGTGCATCCCATTTCAATCAGTCACTGCATCCCATTTCACTCAATCACTGCATCCCATTTCGCTCAGACACTGTATCCCATTTCCGTCAGTCACTCCATCCCATTTCGCTCAGACACTGCATCCCATTTTCGTCAGTCACTCCATCCCATTTCCCTCAGTCGCAGCATCCTATATCCGACAGACACTGCATTTCCATTCCTTCAGTCACTGCATCCCATTTCACTCAGTCACTGCATCCCATTTCACTCAGTCACTGCATCCCATTACCCTCAGTCACTGCATCCCATTAACTTCAGTCGCAGGATCCCATTTCAAACAGACACTGCATCCCATTTCAATCAGTCACTGCATCCCATTTCCCACAGTCACTGCATCCCATTTCCCTCAGTCACTGCATCCCATTTCCCTCAGTCACTGCATCCCACTTCCCTCAGTCACTGCATCCCATTTCAATCAGTCACTGCATCCCATTTCACTCAGTCACTGCATCCCATTTCGCTCAGACACTGTATCCCATTTCCGTCAGTCACTCCATCCCATTTCGCTCAGACACTGCATCCCATTTTCGTCAGTCACTCCATCCCATTTCCCTCAGTCGCAGCATCCTATATCCGACAGACACTGCATTTCCATTCCTTCAGTCACTGCATTGCATTTCACTCAGTCACTGCACCCCAAGCCCGCTCGGGCACTGCATCTCTATTAGCTCAGTCACTCCTTCCCAGTACCTCAGTCACTGCATCGCATTTCACTCAGTCACTGCATCCATTTTCACTCAGTCACTGCATCCCATTACCCTCAGTCACTGCATCCCATTACCCTCAGTCACTGCATCCCATTTCCCACAGACACTGCATCCCATTTCCCACAGACACTGCATTTCCTTTCCCTAAGTCACTGCATCTCATTTCCACCAGTCACTGCATCCCATTTCACTCCCCACTGCATCCCATTTCACTCAGCCACTGCATCCCATTTCACTCAGCCACTGCATCCCAGTTCACAAAGTCACCACATCCCAGTTCCGTCAGTCACTGCATCCGATTTCTATCAGTCACTGCGCGCATTTCACTCATTCACTGCATCCCATTTCACTCCCCACTGCATCTCATTCCACTCAGTCACTGCATCCCATTCCACTCAGTCACTGCATCCCATTCCACTCAGTCACTGCATCACATTTCACTCAGGCACTGTATCCCATTTCCCTAAGTCACTGCACTCCAAGCCTGCTCGGGCACTGCATCCCTCTTAATTCAAACACTCCTTCCCAGTACCTGAGTCACTGCATCGCATTTCACTCAGCCACTGCATCCCAGTACACACAGTCACCGTGTCCCAGTTCACACAGCCCCTGCATCCCATTTCAAACAGTCACTGCATCTCATTTCACACATTCAATGCTTCACATTCCACTCAGTCACTGCTTCCCATTTCCCACAATCAGTGCATCTCCTTTCCTCAGTCACTGCATCCCATTTCACTCAGTTACTGCAGGCCATTTCTCTCAGTCACTGCATCCCATGACCATCAGTCACTACATCCCATTATCCTCAGTCACTGCATCACAGTACGCTCAGTAACAGCATCCCATTTCCCTCAGACACTGCATCCCATTTCCATCAGTCACTGCATCCCATTTCAATCAGTCATTGCATCCCATTACCCTCAGTCACTGCATCCCATTTCACTCAGTCACTGCATCCCATTTCCCATAGTCACTGCATCTCCTTTCCACAGTCACAGTATCCCATTTCACTCAGTCACTGCATCCCATTCCCCTCAGTCACTACATCCCATTACCCTGAGTCACAGTATGCCATTTCCCACAGTCACTGCATCTCCTTTCCCTCAGTCACTGCATCCCATTTCCCACACTCACTGCATCCCATTTCCAACAGTGACTGCATCCCATTGCCAACAGTCACTGCAATCCATTTCCAACAGTCACTGCATCCCATTTCCAAGAGTCAGAGCATCCCATTTCACTCAGCCACTGCATCTCATTTCCCTCAGTCACAGCATCCCACATCACTCAATCACTGCCGGCCATTTCACTCATTGACTGCATCCTATTTCACTCTGACACTGCGTCCCATTTCCCTCAGTCACTGCAACCCATTACCATCCGTCACTCCATCCAATTACTGTTAGTCACTGCATCCCATTTCGATCAGTCACAGCATCCCATTTCCACCAGTTACTGCATCCCATTTCACTCAGCCACTGCATCCCATTTCACGAAGACAGTGCATCCCATTTCTCTCAGCCACTGTGTCCCATTTCCCTCAGTCACTGTACTCCAAGCCCGCTCGGGCACTGCCTCCCCATTAACTCAGTCACTCCTTCCCAGGACCTCAGTCACTGCATCCCATGTCCCACAAAAACTGCATCCCATTTCCATCAGGCACTGCAGGTCATGTCACTCTGTCACTGCATTCAATTTCCATCAGTCACTGCATCCCATTTCACTCATTAACTGCATCCCATTTCAATCAGACACTGCATCCCATTTCACTCAGTCAGTGCATCCCATTCCACTCAGTCACTGCATCCCATTTCACTCAGTCAGAGCATCACATTTCACTCAGGCACTGTATCCCATTTCCCTAAGTCACGGCACCGCAAGCCCGCTCGGGCACTTCATCCCTATTAATTCAGTCACTGCTTCCCAGTACCTGAGTCACTGCATCGCATTTCACTCAGCCACTGCATCCCAGTTAACACAGTCACCGCATCCCAGTTCACACAGCCACTGCATCCCATTTCTAACAGTCACTGCATCTCATTTCACTCATTCAATGCTTCACATTCCACTCAGTCACCGCTTCCCATTTCCCACAGTCACTGCATCTCCTTTCCTCAGACACTGCATCCCATTTCACTCAGTCACTGCAGGCTATTTCCCTCAGTCACTGCATCCCATTACCATCAGTCACTACATCCCATTACCCTCAGTCACTGCATCACAGTACGCTCAGTCACAGCATCCCATTTCCCTCAGACACTGCATCCCATTTCCATCAGTCACTGCATCTCATTTCACTCAGTCACTGCATCCCATTTCCCACATTCACTGCATCGCATTTCCCTCAGTCACTGCATCCCACTTCCCTCAGTCAGTGCAGCCCATTTCACTCAGTCACTGCATCCCATTTCACTCAGTCACTGCAACCTATTTCACTCAGTCACTGCATCCCATTTCGTTCAGTCACTGCATCCCATTTCCGTCAGTCACTCCATCCCATTTCCCTCAGTCGCAGCATCCCATTTCCCACAGACACTGCATTTCCATTCCTTAAGTCACTGCATCCCATTTCACTCAGTCACTGCACCCCAAGCCCGCTCGGGCACTGCATCCCGATTAATTCATTCACTCCTTCCCAGTACCTCAGTCACTGCATCCGTTTCCATCAGTCACTGCATCCCATTACCCTCAGTCGCAGCATCCCATTTCCCACAGACACTGCATTTCCTTTCCCTAAGTCACTGCATCTCATTTCCACCAGTCACTGCATCCCATTTCACTCCCCACTGCATCCCATTTCACTCAGCCACTGCATCCCATTTCACTCAGCCACTGCATCCCAGTTCACATAGTCACCGCATCCCAGTTCACACAGCCACTGCATCCCATTTCACTCAATGCTTCACTTTACACTCAGTCAGGGCATCCCATTTCCATCTGTCACTGCGTCCCATTTCCTCAGTCACTGCATCTCCTTTCCACAGTCACGGCAATCCAATTTCACTCAGTCACTGCATCCCATTGCCCGCCGTCACTGCGTACCATTGTCCTCATTCACTGCATCTGATTCCCCTCAGTCACTGCATCCATTTTCACAAAGTCACTGCATCCCATTACCCTCAGTCACTGCATCCCATTTCACTCAGTCACTGCATCCCATTCCCCTCAGTCACTGCATCCCATTCCCCTCAGTCACTGCATCCCATTACCCTCAGTCACTGCATCCCATTACCCTCAGTCACTGCATCCCATTTCCCTCAGTCACTGCATCCCATTTCCCTCAGACACTGCATCCCATTTCCCTCAGACACTGCATCTGATTTCCATCAGTCACTGCATCCCATTTCCCTCAGTCATTGCATCCAATTTCCCACATTCACTGCATCTCCTATCCCTCATTCACTGCATCCCATTAACCACAGTCACTGCATCGCGTTGCCCTCAGTCACTGCATCACATTACCCACAGTCAGAGCATCCCATTTCCCACATTCACTGCGTCTCCTTTCCCTCAGTCAATGCGTCACATGCCACTGAGTCACTGCATCCCATTACCCTGAGTCACAGTATGCCATTTCCCACAGTCACTGCATCTCCTTTCCCTCAGTCACTGCATCCCATTTCCATCAGTCACTGAATCCCATTTCCCTCATTCACTGCATCCCATTTCCATCAGTCACTGCATCCCATTTATCTCAGTCACTGAATCCCATTTATCTCAGTCACTGAATCCCATTTCCCTCAGTCACTGAATCCCATTCCCCACAATCACTGAATCCCATTTCCCTCATTCACTGCATCCCATTTCCATCAGTCACTGCATCCCATTTATCTCAGTCACTGCATCTCATTCCCCACAGTCGCTGCACCCCATTCCCCACGGTCACTGCATCCCATTCCCCACAGACACGGCATCCCATTCACTTTAGTCGCAGCATCCCATTTAAAACAGACAATGCATCTCCTTTCCCTCAGTCACTGCATCCCTATTCACACAGCCACTGCATCCCAGTTCACACAGCCACTGCATCCCATTTCACACAGCCACTGCATCCCATTTCACTCAATGCTTCACCTTACACTCAGTCAGGGCATCCCATTTCACTCAATGCTTCACCTTCCACTCAGTCAGGGCATCCCATTTCACTCAGTCACTGCATCCCATTTCACTCAGTCACTGCATCCCATTTCCCTCAGTCACTGCATCCCATTTCACTCAGTCACTGCATCCCATTTCACTCAGTCACTGCATCCCATTTCCCAGTCACTGCATCCCATTTCCCTCAGTCACTGCGTCCCATTTCACTCAGTCACTGCGTCCCATTCCCCATAGTCACTGCATCCCATTTCCCAGTCACTGCATCCCATTGTCCTCATTCACTGCAGCCGATTCCCCTCAGTCACTGCATCCCATTTCACTCAGTCACTGCATCACATTACCCTCAGTCACAGCATCCCATTACCTTCAGTCGCAGGATCCCATTTCACACAGACACTGCATCCCATTTCCGTCAGTCACTGCATCCCATTCCCCTCAGTCACTGCACCCCAAGCCCCCTCGGGCTCTGCATCCCTATTAACTCAGTCACTCCTTCCGAGAGCCTCAGTCACTGCATCCCATGTCCCACAGTAACTGCATCACATTTCCATCTGGCACTGCAGCGCATGTCACTCTGTCAGTGCATCCCATTTCCGTAAGTCACTGCATCCCATTTCCCACAGTCACTGCATCTCCTTTCCCCAAGTCACGGCGTCTCATTTCCATCAGTCACTGCTTCCCATTTCACTCAGTCACTGCATCCCATTTCACTCAGTCACTGCATCCCATTTCACTCAGTCACTGCATCCCATTTCACAGAGTCACTGCATCTCCTTTCCATCAGTCACTGTGTCCCATTTCACTCAGTCACTGCGTCCCATTTCCCATAGTCACTGCATCTCATTTCCCAGTCACTGCATCCCATTACCCTCAGTCACGGCATCCCATTACCTTCAGTCGCAGGATCCCATTTCCAACAGACACTGCATTCCATTTCCGTCAGTCACTGCATCCCATTTCCCTCAGTCACTGCATACCATTTCCATCAGTCACTGCATCCCAGTTCACTCAGTCAGTGCATCCCATTTCCCTCAGTCACTGCATCCCATTTCCCTCAGTCACTGCATCCCATTTCCTCAGTCACTGCATCTCCTTTCCAGTCACGGCAATCCCATTTCACTCAGTCACTGCACCCCATTTCACTCAGTCACTGCACCCCATTTCACAGAGTCACTGCATCTCCTTTCCATCAGTCACTGCGTCCCATTTCACTTAGTCACTGCGTCCCATTTCCATCAATCACTGCATCCCATTTCCCAGTCACTGCATCCCATTTCCCTCAGTCACTGGATCCCACGTCCCTCATTCACTGCATCCCACGTCCCTCAGTCACTGCATCCCATTTCACCTAGTCACTGCATCCCATTTCCCTCAGTCACTGCATCCCATGTCCCTCAGTCACTGCATCCCATGTCCCTCAGTTACTGCATCCCATTGCCATCAGTCACTGCATCCCACTTCACTCAGTCACTGCATCCCATTTCACAGAGTCACTGCATCTCCTTTCCATCAGTCACTGTGTCCCATTTCACTCAGTCACTGCGTCCCATTTCCCATAGTCACTGCATCTCATTTCCCAGTCACTGCATCCCATTACCCTCAGTCACGGCATCCCATTACCTTCAGTCGCAGGATCCCATTTCCAACAGACACTGCATTCCATTTCCGTCAGTCACTGCATCCCATTTCCCTCAGTCACTGCATACCATTTCCATCAGTCACTGCATCCCAGTTCACTCAGTCAGTGCATCCCATTTCCCTCAGTCACTGCATCCCATTTCCCTCAGTCACTGCATCCCATTTCCTCAGTCACTGCATCTCCTTTCCACAGTCACGGCAATCCCATTTCACTCAGTCACTGCACCCCATTTCACTCAGTCACTGCACCCCATTTCACAGAGTCACTGCATCTCCTTTCCATCAGTCACTGCGTCCCATTTCACTTAGTCACTGCGTCCCATTTCCATCAATCACTGCATCCCATTTCCCAGTCACTGCATCCCATTTCCCTCAGTCACTGGATCCCACGTCCCTCATTCACTGCATCCCACGTCCCTCAGTCACTGCATCCCATTTCACCTAGTCACTGCATCCCATTTCCCTCAGTCACTGCATCCCATGTCCCTCAGTCACTGCATCCCATGTCCCTCAGTTACTGCATCCCATTGCCATCAGTCACTGCATCCCACTTCACTCAGTCACTGCATCCCACTTCACTCAGTCACTGCATCCCACTTCACTCAGTCACTGCATCCCACTTCACTCAGTCACTGCATCCCAGTTCACTCAGTCAGTGCATCCCATTTCCCTCAGTCACTGCATCCCATTTCCCTCAGTCACTGCATCCCATTTCCTCAGTCACTGCATCTCCTTTCCACAGTCACGGCAATCCCATTTCACTCAGTCACTGCACCCCAATTCACTCAGTCACAGCATCCCACTTCACTCAGTCACTGCATCCCACTTCACTCAGGCACTGCATCCCATTTCACTCAGTCACTGCATCCCATTAACTTCAGTCACTTCATACCATTTCCCTCAGTTACTGCATTCCATTTCACTCAGTCAATGTATCTCTTTTCACTCAGTCACTGCATCCCATTTCCATCAGTCACTGCACCCCAAGCCCCCTTGGGCACTGCATCCCTATTAACTCAGTCACTCCTTCCCAGTACCTCAGACACTGCATCCCATGTCCCACAGTAACTGCATCACATTTCCATCTGGCACTGCAGCGCATGTCACTCTGTCAGTGCATCCAATTTCCATCAGTCACTGCATCTCATTTCACTCATTAACTGCATCCCATCTCACTCAGACACAGCATCCCATTTCACTCAGACACTGCATCCCATCTCACTCAGTCACTTCATCCCATTTCCGTAAGTCACTGCATCCCATTTCCCACAGTCACTGCATCTCCTTTCCCCAAGTCACGGCGTCCAATTTCCATCAGTCACTGCTTCCCATTTCACTCAGTCACTGCATCCCATTTCCCTCAGTCACGGCGTTCCATTTCCCTCAGTCGCTGGATCCCATTTCTCTCAGTCACTGCATCCCGTTTCTCACTGATGCTGCATTCAATTTCCGTCAGACACTGTATCCCATTTCCATCAGTCACTGCATCCCATTTCACAGAGTCACTGCATCTCCTTTCCATCAGTCACTGCGTCCCATTTCACTCAGTCACTGCGTCCCATTTCCCATCGTCACTGCATCCCATTTCCCAGTCACTGCATCCCATTTATCTCAGTCACTGCATCTCATTCCCCACAGTCGCTGCATCCCATTTCCCTCAGCCACTGCATCCCACTTCACTCAATCACTGCAGGACATTTCACTCATTGACTGCATCCTATTTCACTCTGACACTGCGTCCCGTTTCCCTCAGTCACTGCATCCCATTACCGTCCGTCACTCCATCCAATTACTGTCAGTCACCGCATCCCATTTCCCACAGTCACTGCATCCCATTTCCACCAATTACTGCATCCCATTTCACTCAGCCACTGCATCCCATTTCACTCAGCCACTGCACCCCATTTCACTTGGCCACCGCATCCTAGATCACACAGTGACTGCATTACAGTTCGCACAGACACTGCAGCCCATTTCACACAGTCACTGCATCCCATTACCCTCAGTCAGAGCATCCATTTCCCTCAGTCACTGCAGCCCATTTCACTCAGTCACTGCATCTCCGTTCCCTCAGTCACAGCATCCCATTTCCATGAGTCACTGCATCGCATTCCCCTCAGTCACTACATCGCATTCCCCTCAGTCACTGCATCCCATTTCCATCAGTCATGCATCCCATTTAGCTCAGTCACTGCATCCCATTTCACTCAGTTACTGCATCCCAGGTCACTCAGTCACTGCATCCCAGGTCACTCAGTCACTGCGTCCCATTTCAGACAGTCACTGCATCTCCTTTCCTCAGTCACTGCATCCCATTTCACCAAGTCACTGCTGCCCATTTCACTCAGTCACTGCGGCCCATTTAACAGTCACTGCATCCCATTTCCACAGTCACTGCATCCCATTCCCCTCAGACACAGCATGCTATTTCCCACAGTCACCGCATCGCCTTTCCTCCGTTACTGCATCCCATTGCACTCAGTCACTGCATCCCATTTCACTCAGTCACTGCAACCCATTTCGCACAGTCACTGCAGCCCACTTCACGCAGTCACTGCATCCCATTTAAGTGTCACTGCATCCCAAAACCGTCAGTCACAGCATGCCATTTCTCTCAGTCACAGCATGCCATTTCCCACAGTCACTGCATCTCCTTTCCCTCAGTCACTGCATCCCATTAACCTCAGTCACGGCATCCCATTAACCTCAGTCACAGCATCCCATTTCACTCAGTCACTGCATTCCATCTCCCACCGTCACTGCATCCCATTCGCCACAGTCACCGCATCCCATTTCCCAAATACACAGAATCACCCTTCCCTCAGTCAATGCCTCCCATTACCCTCAGTCACAGCATCCCATTTCACTCAGTCACAGCATCCCATCTCCATCAGTCACTGCATCCCAGTTCACACATTCACTGCAGCCCAGTTCACACATTCACTGCATCCCATTTCACTCAGACACTGCAACCCATTTCCCACAGTCACTGGATCCCATTTCCCTCAGTCACTGCATCCCATTAGACATAGTCACAGCATCCCAGTTTACTCAGTCAGTGCAACCCAGTTCAATCAGTCTCGGCATCCCATTCCCCTCAGTCACTGCATCCCATTACCCTCAGACACAGCCAGCTATTTCCCACAGTCACTGCATCTCCTTTCCATCAGTCAACGCATCCCATTTCCATCAGTCACTGTATCCCATTTCCATCAGTCACTGCATCCCATTTCCATCAGTCACTGTATCCCATTTCCCTCAGTGACTACAACCCATTTCCCGCAGTCACTACAACCCATTTCCCGCAGTCACTGTATCCTATTTCACTCAGTCACTGCATCTAATTACCCTCAGTCACTGCATCCCATTACCCTCAGTCACTGCATCCCAGTTCACACAGTCACTGCATCCAATTTCACTGAGTCACTGCATCCCGTTTCACTGAGTCACTGAATCGCATTTGTTGTTCTCACTTGAATGCAATGGTCATGAATCTCCTCCAATGGCTTGTCATGTATTTCCAATGCAAAATTTTACCAAGTTTTGATTTTCAATTTTGATTACATGTGTCTCCTCTATTCTATAAGATGCTGCAATAAACTCAAATTTGACGAATCATAATTCAACCACCATTTCCGACAGAGTTAATTTCATCAAACAGATCCAATTAGAATTGTCACATTCCCAAATCCTGATTCAAGTTTTTCTAATTATGGGCTACGTGGTTAAGAAAAAAGACACTTAGAATCAGAGAGATGTACAGTCGGGAAACAGATCCTTTGGCCCAATTTGTCTATGTTGACCAGATATCCTAAATTAATTTAGTCCCATTTGCCAGCATTTGGCCCATATTCCTCTCAACCCATCCTATTCATATACCCATCCACATGCCTTTTAAACGTACAAGCCTCCACCACTTCCTCTGGCAGCTCACTCCATACATGCACCACTATGAAAAAAATCTGGTCCATTTTAAATCTTCCCTCTCTCATTTTTAACCTATTCCCTCCAGTTTTGGATTCCAGCAACCCGGGGAAAAGTTCTTGGCTGTTCGCTCTATCCACGTCCCTCGTAATTGTATAAACTTCTATATGGTCAGCCCTGAACTCCAAAGTTCCAAGAAATAGCTGCCTGTTCAAGCCCACGGTATACCTCCAACCTCCGATGCTCATAACATCCTTGTAGATCTTCTCTGAACCCTTTCAAGTTTACAACATACAACAATACAGCGCAGAACAGGCCCTTCGGCCCTCAATGTTGCGCTGACATCCTTCCTCTCGCAAGGAGACCAAAATTGATTGCGGTATTCCAAAAGCAGCCGAACCAACGTCCTATATGGCTGCTAAGTGATCTCCCAACTCCTATTCTCAATGCACTGACCGATAAAGGCGAGCACACCAAATGTCTCCTTCATATCCTTTCTACCGGTGGCTGTACTTTGATGGAACTACGAAACTGCACTCCAGTGTCTCTTTATTAAGCAACACTCCCCACAACCTTCAGTGTATACGTGCTGCCCTGATTAGCCTTTCCAAAATGTAGCACCTCACATTTGTCTAACCTCAACACCATCTGCCATTCCTCAGTTTATTGGCCCTTGTCAATGTCCCATTGTATTCTGAGGTGACCTTCTTGGCTGGCTACTACACCTTCAATCATTGGGAAACTTACTAACCACACCTTCTATTTTCATATCCAAATCATTGCATCACTTCAACTCCCCCTCCCACTCCCTGAATGACATGTCCATCCTGGGCCTCTTCCAGTGTCACAACCAGACCACCCAGAAACTGGAGGAGCAGCACCTCACATTCCGCCTCGGGAGCTTCCAACTCAATAGCCTCAATGTGGACTTGGCCACCCTCAAAATCTCCCCACCCGCCAGCCTCATCCCAAGACTAGTTCCTCCCCTCATCCCCGCCTCCATGACCTGTCCGCCTTCTCTCCCACCTATCCACTCCTCCCACCTCACTGACCAACTCCCACCACTGCTTGGAATTATTCTTCTTTTCACACTTCATCAGCTCGACGTTATTTCTAAAATCTATTTTCCAATTGTTGGAAAAAGTGAGATAAAGAGAAGTAAAAGAAGTTACATTCTTACCACTCGGCAAATCTCTGAATATTCTTCTGTTGAAAGGCCACCAAGGAACGATGCAATTCTTTTGTCACAAACGCTGTGAGGGAGACATTTTTTCGGTTCCACTAACTCCACCCTAAGGAAGACAAACCCATGTAACATATCTAGTGACTTAAAGCATACTCTATTGTTGCCCAAGGTGGAGAGCTGGATGAACACAGCAGGTCAAGCAGCATCAGAGAAGCAAGAAAGCTGATATTTCGGGACGAGACCCGACTTCAGAAAATTGGCGCTGGAGAATCTGAGATAACAAGGTGTAGAGCCGGATGATACTGCTTGGCCTGCTGTGTTCATCCAGCTTTACACCTTCTTATCTCAGATTCTCCAGCATCTGCAGTTCCTACTACCTCTATTGTTGCCCTTTCACTTTACTGAACTAATATGAGCCAGTAGTTTTGTTTAGGCTCGTGTAATCTTACGGTTATTGGCCTGTACAAAATCCTGAATTAATTTTGATCGACTGACGGGAGGAAAGATGAGTTTTATAGAAATTTTTGTTTTCTACCAATTTGCAGAGGGCATCGTGGGCGATTGAAGGACAGTGTTATTAGGTCTGTGGACTGCATCGTTACCCACTTGCCTATTTGCATATACATAAAATATTCCTTATGTACCAATGAAACATAATAAACCAATATTGCGTACTAAAAACAACGCTCACATATCAATGGAAATTTAAATATTTATCATAGAGTTTTAAGGATTGAATTCAATGATACAAAGCAAAAACCAGTGAAGATGAGGGCAGTTGGTCAGCACTTTTGCCACTAAGTGGAGGTTGGCAATTTGAGGCCACCCAGGAACAAGCAAGCTCTGTCTAACTCCAAGGGCAGCACGGTGGCTCAGTGGTTAGCACTGCTGACTCACAGCGCCAGGGACCCAGGTTCGGACCCACCGTTGGACGATCTTCTGTGCGGAGTTTGTACATTCTGCCCATGCCTGCATGGGTTCCTGCTGGGTGCTCTGGTTTCCTCCCACAGTCCAAAGATGCGCAGGCTCAATGTATGGGCCATGCCAAACTTGCCCATTGTGTTTAGGGATGTGTAGATTAGGTGTGTTAGTCATGGGAAATGTAGGGTTACTGAGGAAAGGGTCGGGGGATGAGTCAGGGTGAGATGCTCTTTGGAGGGTGACCGTGGACTTCTTGGGTCAAAAGGGGCTTGTTTCCACACCGTAGGGATTCTATGATATGGAAGTATCTTTTGAAGTGGACATTCGTGGGTGTGCTATAACAGAGACCTTGAAATACTGCACAACAAATATTTGGAACTAGACTGTCAATTCAGACATAGCATCAAAAAAGGTCATGGAAGTTGTCACTGATATAAAGCAGGATTGATGAAAATCCAGCAGGAAATGGTGTCAAAAGGCACAGTATCTTTTATTCATCTCCAGTTATTTTGTCCAAGGCACTGGATGCTGGCAGGATTGAAACATTTAAGAAATGCTTCACAAATCACATATAAGGACCTGCACATCTTTGAACAATGGGAGGAAACTGCAGCACCTGGCGGAAGCCCCTCGCAGACGCGGGGAGGACATGTCAATTCCACACAGATAGTTACCCAAGACTGGAATTTCAATTGGCTCCCCAGTGCATGAGCAGCTCTAACCACTGAGCAACTACCTTGCCCAGAAGGGGTTTTATAAGCGCATACATTATTTCCATTAAGACAGATCCAATCCTTTATGTCCAATCAAAATAACATATTGTAGATATCATGACAACAATCATAAATGATTTTGAACAAGTAAATCAAAAAACTTGAAATAGTTTCCAAGCCTAAATACTAGATATGTTGCAGTTAAGATGAATAGCACAACAACAAAAAGGCCATATTTTATGTGACGATCGGTAACACTTGAAAACTTGCAACAATTTGTCGCCAGTAGTGCTCTGAAGTGGCTTGATGGTGCACTCCTTCATTCACTGGAATGAAACTCCAAAGATCACAAATTCTCCTTCAATACCGTGTTTTAACAGTGACTGCATCAACCTGTGTTTATGCGCCTGACTGGAAACCCACACAACATGCATAAGCAAAAAAAAATCTAAGGTGATAGGAGAAAAAAATGTATGTATGCAACGTCTTTGAAAAGCAATTATTTGTAGCAGCTGCAAGCCCAGAAGGAATCTCGTTTCGCAGATTATATTCATTTGCACTGCAGGTCATGCCAGTCAGAATCAGTTTTCGTTTCATGACAGATAACTAAAATGTCCATTACAATGAACTTTGGTTGATCAGAAGATTTTAAGTATGGGCTATGTCTTGTGTGAGCTGATGGCATTAGGGGATGGAGAAGGTACATGCACTGCTGGCATCTTGACACCATTGAATGAGCAAGCGTGGACGCAAAGGTTGTAACAGGTAACAATTGGACAGGCAATATCTTTTGAGCTCCTTCCCAGCAGGCCTGTAATACTCCAAAGCTGTGCTAGACCCTCACTTCCTCCACCTTACGTACGCTGCCTTTTCTTTTTGACAAGAAGCACCTCTGTACCCGTCATCCAAGGCTCCTTAATCTTACCCCTTCTACCCTGTCTCAGAGGAACAAATTTATACATCACTCGCAACAACTGCTCCTTGAACAGCCTCCACATGTCTGCTGCGCCTTTTCTGTGGAACAATTGCTCCCAATCTGTACTTCCCAACTCCTGTCTGACAGCATCATAGTTTCCTTGACCCCAGTGAAATATCTTCCCCTGGTAACTGCTCCTTTCCCTTTCCATGGCGATGGTAAATGGGAGGCTCTTGCGGTCACTGTCGCCAAAGTGTTCTCCCACCACGAGATCTGACACGTGTCCTGGCTCATCCCCAGCACCAAATCCAAAATGGCCTCCTGCCTCGTCGGCCTGTCCACATACTGAGTCAGGAAACCCTCCTGAACACACCTGACAAAAACGGCTCCATCCAAACCATCTGCACTAAGGAGGTTTCGATCTATATTGGGAAAGTTGAAGTCACCCACAACAACAACCCTGATACATAGAACATAGAACATAGAACATAGAACAGTACAGCACAGAACAGGCCCTTCAGCCCACAATGTTGTGCCGACCATTGATCCTCATGGATGCACCCTCAAATTTCTGTGACCATATGCATGTCCAGCAGTCTCTTAAATGACCCCAATGACCTTGCTTCCACAACTGCTGCTGGCAACGCATTCCATGCTCTCACAACTCTCTGCGTAAAGTTTGCACTTTTCAACAATCTGCCGGCCAATGAGTTCTTCGATCTCCCAACTGCTATTTGGGGTCTGTAGAAAACCCCCAGTGAAGTGACTGCTGCCTTGCTGTTCCGAACATCCACCCACACTGACTCAGTCGACAAACCTTCCTTGGCAACCTCAGCCCATACAACCGCAGTAGACGAGTCCTCAAAGGTTCTTTCAGCCGCCGTTATACTGTCCTTGACCAACAAAGCCACACCTCCCCGTCTTTTACCACCTTCCCAGACCTTAATGAAAGATCTAAACCCGAGAACCTGCAACATCCATTCCTGACCCTGCTCTATCCATGCCTCCGAAATGGCCACAACATCGAAGTCCCAGGTACCGATCCAAGCTGCAAGCTCACCTACATTATTCCGGATACTCCCGGCATTAAAGTCGTCACACTTCAATCCAGCTTGCTGTCTGCCAGCACACTTCTGTGACAGTGAGGTCCTGACCATGTCCTCCCTATGCTCATCCTCCTGTGTACTAGGACTACACCTCAGTTTCCCATCCCCCTTCTGAGCTCGTTTAAATCCAACCGAATGGCACGAGCCAATTTCCCACCCAGGATATTCGTGACATCACAGACCCTGGCACCTGGTAGGCAACACACCAATCGTGAGTCTCTTTCGTTCCCGGCAAATCTTCTATCAGTGCCTCTAACTATTGAGTCCCCAATGACTATCACTCTCTTCCTATCCCCGCTTCCCTTCTGTGCAAGAGGGACAGACTCGGTGCCAGAGACCTGCACCCTACTGCATACCCCTGCTAAGTCATCCCCCGGAACAGTATCCAAAATGGTATAGTTGTTTTTCAGGGGAGCTACTGCAGGGGATTTCAGGGGAACGACCACAGGGGAAGGTTAGTCAAGCTACACCGAGTAAACGTGCATTTTTGGCTGAAGAAACATGTGTTTCAATGTGAGCTAATGGAAGAAGCCATGGAGTCAATGCTAAACATTTCGACAATAAGACAACCATTCTTGAAAGCAGCATACAGCGTGAAAAAGAAATGAGCTGCTTTAATATCCACTTAAAATTTATGTGGAATATCAGATGGAATTTTCTTATTGACTCCATTGTGCAATCATGTCAATCTAAAAATGTTAATTGCATTAATTAATACTAACCAGAAACGGACTTTGTAGTAAATGGTTTGACGATTTTCTGTATCTGGAACATCCCTTTTCCTTCTCGAACGAAGATCGTACCAACCTATGGTACCAAACTGTGAGTCAAAAGGATGGGACACATAATCTTTAAATTCCTCATCAAAACAGTCTAATCGTATGGTTCTGTGCAATAAAAGAGAAAGAATAAACATGTTTCCCACAATTTTGCTGATGTTTACGAACAGAACGCTCAAATTCAAAAAGTTTGGGCTGGCATGTCTGCTTCCTCCAGCCTGTTTAAACTGTTCCATTCAATGTGAAATTTGTGCTAAGTTTTAGCACACAGGTCTATGTGATCTGCGCCACCACCTTCTATTAGTCATACATGCTTTCCCCCTCTTCCTGTAATACATTCCTTGAAGTGTTCAATGAGATTTTGATTTTAAATCTTATCGTCATATTCTTTTGATTCTCAAGCATCAATGAATCTGATGTTGCCGCCATTCCATGCAGTGCACAGCACGTCAAACAGGAGTCTTAGTGTTGCCATGAGCACTGAGGTAGTATGGGGTCACAACTGTCTCATAGTTCGGAATGAAATTCTACATATAGGGCTATGAAGAGTCATGCAGTTAATTTTATTTGACATGCTATTTCTTTTCTTCACAAATATGCTGGATTTAAAGTGATCTTCACACTCATTTAAAATGAATTCAATATCCAACCATCTGTAAAACTAGCATATCCAAATTTTAATTTGAGTTCAGTGTTACACAAATATATGACTTTTTTAAAAATTATGTTCGAGTCAACATTAACATTTCATTCCCTGACAGCGGGTGAACTTACTTTTAAACTCCAATTTTCCTTCGGTATTAATGGAGAGATGAGCCTTTTTGCAAGCACCGAAAGTCTCCACCAGTTTAAGCTCAAACTTGCGAAACTGTAAGTTTCACAAATATGTTCCTATTAAACACTAATTCCTATTGAAGCAGTATGAGCTAAATTCATTCAACTGGACAGCAAAAACGGTCAAGATTTTAAAAGCAAGCAACTATTTTGAAGTCACTCTTCGAACTAAATTCCATCTTGGTGTGTGAGAGTCCATAGGTTCCTCACTCTCAACAAACCATTCAACTGTCATGCAATTACTGAAACACACAGACAAAAAACATCAACGTTAACAGTCACTAAGATTTTGAGAGTGATTTGGAATTCGTATTCAATACCCCCTGGCGAAAATCTGTTCCAATCTGGATAGTACTCACTTATTACCATCCCACCTACCTTCCCCAGCACCTCCTCCCCCTCCACGCTATTTGTTTCTGAGCTCCCTTCCACCCTCCATTTCTCAGGAAGGGTCCTGATCCAAAACCTCAACTTTCCTCAGCCTCTGATGCTGCCTGCCCTGCTGTGTTCCTCCAGCTCCACAATGTGTTATCTCAGACACCAACATTGGCAGTTCTTACTATCTGGATAACTCATTCTCACCTTGTCACAAGTGAGTTATACTCATTATCTTTTCAGATTACGCATGTACATGTATATACATAAATATACATATCACACTTTTATGCCTGAACCACTAACCTAGAGGATATTTTAAAAGAGTCTCTTCATATCTGCATGAAAGAGAAATCATCAAGGTCATAACTTTCATTTCAGGAATAACTCGAACATTCAAAGTACTCACAGTCAGTGTCCCATTTCCTTGACCAGTCAATTTGATGTGAATCTTTCTTCCAAGTGGAAACTATAACAGCAATTATATTTGAGAATCAAACTCTTCATTGCATCACCAATATTTCCTTGTCTGTTTGAAACATAAGATAATGAAATAATCATGGACAGATTGGCCAACAGTGTAATTTAATGTGTGTTATGGCAACTGAAAATCACAACCATTGAAGTGATCTTTAAAAAGCTGTTGTTATACAACAGAGCACTTTTTGAGATGCAGTGATGAACAGACTTCCTGAGATGCAAATAATATATGCCAAATTAATTCCAAAGAATACCTTCACAATGAAAAAGAAGCTAAAAATCTCTTTACATTGCAAAGCTTGACAGATTGCTATTAGTCAATGGAAATCGTTCAGAACAATTATTTATTCCCAGATGAAAAGGAAGTGTATACATTTCATGACAACAAAATGTGAGGCTGGATGAACACAGCAGGCCAAGCAGCATCTCAGGAGCACTTTTGTCCTCCTGAGATGCTGCTTGGCCTGCTGTGTTCATCCAGCCTCACATTTTGTTGTCTTGGATTCTCCAGCATCTGCAGTTCCCATTATCTCGTATACATTTCATTTTCACATCTTATCCAAGAGAGAGAAAAAAACACCTTCATGAATGCATTGTCAAACAAGAAGACTCACAAAAAAAGCCATTTGGCCCATTGAATATTCCTCCATCATTCGGTGAGATCATGGTTGATCTCATTACATTTATCATGACACAGCACTTTCACCCAACCCTCCTTATAGCTAATACATTCCGATCCAAGTAACATCCCGGTAAATCTCTGTTTCTGGGCCATGCCTTGTCTTTCTAAATATTTTTTCAGTCATCTGCAAATTTAGCCACAGCACATGCACCTCTTTCCTCCAAGTCATTAATAAACAAGCACAAGAGCTGTGGTTCCTTCAGCGCGACCTCATTTCTTACTGACAAGCCAACCCTGGCATCTCTGTCCATTTGTATCGGAGATAATGGGAACTGCAGATGCTTCAGAATCCAAGATAACAAAGTGTGGATCAGGATGAACACACAGAAGGAGAAGGGTCTCGGCACAAAACGTCAGCTTTTACGCTCCTGAGATGCTGCTTGGCCTGCTGTGCTCATCCAGCTCCACACTTTGTTATCTCTGCCCATTTGCCTGTTCTTTCTATCGGACATGAATCATTGGCTATTTCGTTCCCAACACTTATCCCCTAACAACCACCTCTCTGTGATACCCAGAGTGATGTATCTGTCAATTTCAATCTGCTCCACAAACTCATTCACTTTGTTTCATACACTCCCTGCAATTAAATACAAGATCTTCAGTCTGGCATTTACAGCCACCCTTCTTATCTGCTGCAGCTGAAGTGAGACTCCTGACCATTTCCATACTTTTTGTCCTATTACTTGCTCTGGAAACTTTGCTGAGCACTTACCAGCTTCTAACTTTTTCCACAATTTTCCATGCAACTGAGCTCACCCACTCCACACTTTTTATTTTTACGCCCTAGCCCCAGACCTAGCTCTGTATTTTGCGAGGATACTTGTCCCAATATGATTCTCGTCGAGCCTATAACACCAGAACGACTCCCTCCTTCCCCATACCCATGCCAATGTCTCATGAATTCAAACACATTTCTGCCATGCCACCATTTGAACAATGTACATCTATAATTATGTTCACACCGTGCCAAATTGCTCAGATAATAATCCAGAGATTATTACCATTCTGGTTCTGCTTTCTCACCTCAGCACCTCGGTGCTCATAATCCCTCAGGAGAACCTCTTTCCTCTTTCTTCCATATCAATGGTACCTGTGTGGACCACGATAGCTGGATTTCTACTCCTCCCACTTCAAGTTCCTTTGTAGCCGAGATGGAATATCCTGAACCTGGGCACCAGGCAGGCAACACTACTTTCGAGACTCTCGATCCTGGTCACAACGAACAGTGTTCATTCCCCTCACTATACTACCTCTGATTATAACTACATTTCACTTTTTATCCCCTCCTGAATGTCCCACCTATACCACAGTGCTACAGTCAGTTTACTCATCTTCCCGATACCCTGCACTCTCATCCACAAGGAAGAAAGAATCTCAAACCTGTTCGATAAGATCAAAGGCCAAGGTTCCTTCTGCACTACATCCTGGATCCTTCCACCTGCCCTGTTCTTTGTCATTGGCCACTGACCGAGTTTCAGCTAGTTAATCTAAGGTGTGTGACTGCCTCCTGAAGCACAGCATTCCCTGGTAACTCTGCCCCACATGATTTGTTGATTGGTCAAAACTGAGATTCCAGTTCATCAGACGTAAGCTGGAGTATGGGGCCTGACCACTCGCCCGTCATGTAGGTACAAATCATCATCTGGCCTGGCATCTCCATTTCAATTACTTCGATCTTAATTTGATTTGAAAACATTCTGGTCTTTTAGTTTGTAGCCTGTAAATATTTCTCCGATTTACTTTCAATCTGAAAGCTACCGATAATAGATTCTTAAACCAGTAGCGATCACCAAACAATGAACCTGGTTCACCCTCTCGGTCCCTGATTCTGGCTTCAATTCACCCTGTCTCAAAAAAAAAATGCTTATGAACTATCAGGCAAAAAAAGCAAGCAAATGGCACCTCTTACACTCTGCACTGACTTACCGCATTGCCACCAAGTTCCCCAAAATATATATTCACTTGGTGCATTTCACTCGAGATGTGATCTCTTCTTCCAGAACATGCAACGCATACTGATCCATAGCAATATACTACCTTCAAAACCTCAGCTCTTAGCTTATTACTTTTGTGTACATTCTCAATGCTTTCTCCAAGTCCAAACACAACACATTTACTGGTTTTCCTCTGTTAATTCTCCTCCCAAAACTTCCTCCAAAAACCCAAACAAATTAGCCAGACATAATTTCTCTTTCATCAGGCTATGGTGATTCTGTTTGATTAGATTATGATTTTCCAAATGTCCTGCTATTATTTTCTTCATAGTTGATTGCCACACATTTCCAACAATATTAGACTGGTTCGGTTGTAGTTATCTTCTTTTTGCCTCTCTCCTTTTTAAATAGGGACATCACATCAGCATTTTTCCAGCCCTCAGATGCTTCTCGAGAATCTGAACCTTTTTGGGAAATTACAGTCAATGCATATACCGACTCTGAAGCTCATTGTTTAGAATCTTAGAAAGTCAACCATCACGGCGAAGAGTCCAATCTGCTTTCACTCCGTTAGATTGTCTACTCCAACTTCTCTCATGGTAGTGATGGTGTGGTAGTGATGTGTTTAATTCCTCCCTGTATTCTTTAGTAATAAGGGGATCCTTGAAGTATCTTCCACTGTAAAGGCTACCCTTTTCTCATTGTCGTTGTTCCTTGATTTAAAAATTAACCTGGCCATCTCAGCCGAGCATATAATTAATGGCGTTACCTCTAAAACCTTCTCTGCTAAAGTGTTCAATAGATTGCTACAACCTGAAAGAAGTAATTCTTCCCCTAAATTAATTGGCAAACAATTTGAAAATGTGGCCTCTGGTCGTAAAATCTTTCACAATATTAAGGGAGTGCTGCACTGTCACTTGAGGCCCCAAACCCCACCTCTTCCTCCGGTACATTGATGACTGTAACGGTGCCGCCTCTTGCTCCCCAGAGGAGCTCAAACAGTTCATCCACTTCACCAACACCTTCCACCCCAACCTTCAGTTCACCTGGGCCATCTCCAGCACATCCCTCACCTTCCTGGACCTCTCAGTCTCCATTTCAGGCAACCAGCTTGTAACTGATGTCCATTTCAAGCCCACTGACTCCCACAGCTACCCAGAATACACCTCCTCCCACCCACCATCCTGCAAAAATTCCATCCCCTATTCCCAATTCCTCCGCCTCCGCCGCTTCTGCTCCCACGATAAGACATTCCACTCCCGCACATCCCAGATGTCCAAGTTCTTCAAGGACCGCAACTTGCCCCCCACAGTGATCGAGAACGCCCTTGACCGCATCTCCCATATTTCCCGCAACACATCCCTCACACCCCGCCCCCACCACAACCGCCCCAAGAGGATCCCCCTCGTTCTCACACACCACCCCACCAACCTCCGGATACAACGCATCATCCTCTGACACTTCCGCCATCTACAATCCGACCTCACCACCCAAGACATTTTTCCATCCCCACCCCTGTCTGCTTTCCGGAGAGACCACTCTCTCCGTGACTCCCTTGTTCGCTCCACACTGCCCTCCAACCCCACCACACCCGACACTTTCCCCTGCAACCGCAGGAAATGCTACACTTGCCCCCACACCACCTCCCTCACCCCTATCCCAGGCCCCAAGATGACATTCCACATTAAGCAGAGGTTCATCTGCACATCTGCCAATGTGGTATACTGCATCCACTGTACCCGGTGTGGTTTCCTCAACATTGGGGAAACCAAGCGGAGGCTTGGGGACCGCTTTGCAGAACACCTCCGCTCAGTTCGCAACAAACAACTGCACCTCCCAGTCGCAAACCATTTCCACTCCCCCTCCCATTCTTTAGATGACATGGCCATCATGGGCCTCCTGCAGTGCCACAATGATGCCACCCCAAGGTTGCAGGAACAGCAACTCATATTCCGCCTGGGAACCCTGCAGCATAATGGTATCAACATGGACTTCACCAGTTTCAAAATCTCTCCCACCACATCCCTAAACCAGCCCAATTCGTCCCCTCCCCCCACTGCACCACACAACCAGCCCAGCTCTTCCCCTTCACCCACTGCATCCCAAAACCAGTCCAACCTGTCTCTGCCTCCCTAATCTGTTCTTCCTCTCACCCATCCCTTCTCCCACCCCTAGCCGCACCCCCATCTACCTACTAACCTCATCCCACCTCCTTGACCTGTCCGTCTTCCCTGGACTGACCTATCCCCTCCCTACCTCCCCACCTATACTCTCTCCACCTATCTTCTTTTCTCTCCATCTTCAGTCCGCCTCCCCCTCTCTCCCTATTTATTCCAGAACCCTCACCCCATCCCCCTCTCTGATGAAGGGTCTAGGCCCGAAACGTCAGCTTTTGTGCTCCTGAGATGCTGCTTGGCCTGCTGTGTTCATCCAGCCTCACATTTTGTCATCTTGGATTCTCCAGCATCTGCAGTTCCCATTATCTATGGTGATTCTGTTTGATTAGATTCTGATTTTCCAAATGTCCTGCTATTATTTTCTTCATAGTTGATTGCCACATATTTCCAACAATTGATGTTACGTTGTTTCGGTTGTAGTTATCTTCTTTTTGCCTCTCTCCTTTTTAAATAGGTATGTCACATCGGCAGTTTTCCAGCCCTCAGATGCTTCTCTGGAATCTAAACCTTTTTGGGAAATTACAATCAACGCAGACACCGACTCTGAACCTCATTGTTGAGAATCTTAGAAAGTCAACCATCACGGCAAAGAGTCTAATCTGCTTTCACTCCATTAGATTGTCTACTGCTACTTCTCTAATGGTAGTGATGGAGTGGTAGTGATGTGTTTAATTCCTCCCTGTATTCTTTAGTAATAAGGGGATCCTTGAAGTATCTTCCACTGTAAAGACTACCCCTTTCTCATTATCACTGATAATGGGAAGCTCAGATGCTGGAGAATCCAAGATAACAAAGTGTGAAGCTGGATGAACACAGCAGGCCAAGCAGCATCTCAGGAGCACAAAAGCTGACGTTTCAGGCCTCGACCCTTTTCTCATTATCATTGTTTCTTGATTTAAAAATTAACCTGGCCGTTACAGCCGAGCATATGATTAATGGCATTACCTCTAAAACCTTCTTGGCTAAAGTGTTCAATAGAGTGCTACAACCTGAAAGAAGTAATTCTTCCCTGAATTAATAGGCAACCAATTTGAAAATGTGGCCTCTGGTCGTAAAATCTTTCACAAATGGGAGTAATCTCTACGGATATACACTATCAAGCCTCTTTAGAATCTTACATGTTGAAAAAATAAGATTTTTTCAATCTTATAAACGCCAATGAACGTCGTCCCAGCCTGCCCAACTTTCCTAAGCATAGCAATCCCCTACGCCATTTCCGAAATCAACCCAGTCAGCATGAGGTGTATGGCATCCGCGGCATTCGCTCTGTGGCCGTACATGACTTGTAAGTTACCATCCTGCTGCTACGACTCTACTTCTATTTACGATGCAGTCCTCTGTCCATCCGAACAAACTACCCTTGAACACTTGGGCTCTTTTCATTTGAGACACCTTATGAGCTGTACCTTATCAAATGCTTTGTTGAAATCTCAATGTACTACATCAACTGGTGGTCCTTCATCAGTAATGTTTGTTTCCTTCTCAAAGCACTGTAGCAAGTTTGTCAAGTATTATTTCCCCTTTATAAAAGGATGTTAACTCTGTAGGATGTTATAGCACACTAAGTACCCTGTTATTTCATCTTTCATTGCCGGCATGAACATCTACCCAGGTTGACCTAAATTGGCAATACTGGCTTGCTATTTTGTCGAAGTATCTTTGTAATAATGGTGTTATGTTCACAATCATTCAATCCTCTGAGAATTTTCCACAATCTAAGGATTCTTGGAAGATTATCATCAGTGCCTCCATTGTATCTGTAGCTGCATTGTTCAACATGAGAGGATACAACTCATCATACCCCTTGGATATTTTCTCTACTGATTGGAGTCATGTTTGGAATTCTGTGCAGTGACATTCACTTTTAACAGTTTGCTAAATACTACCAGGAACAGAAATTGTCATCCAGCTGCAACTAAACTAAAGCTTTCAGCACAGAAGGAAGTCTTTCAATTCATTATGAACCTAATAACTCCTGTAAAGGGCAATACAATTTGCCTTAGTCCATAAATGTTCTTCCTCCAACATCCTGAGATGCATCATCTGTATTTCTTCAAATTTACCACAGATTCTGTTTCAATCATCCTTTCAGCAATACGCATGACAACAATTCGGCATTCTTAGTCCCCCTGTAGCCTCCGTTGCACACGTGCATTGTTAGATGATTATTTATTTGTGTGCCTGCTTTTTTGCTCGAATGGATAAAGGTAAATTTCTGTTCTTTTGTCATCAGAGCTATTGCCTCCTCACTCTCATCTTCCTTGTTTTATCCTGTGCTGGAATATTTAATTTGTTGACATATCTGAAATATGTGGTTGAATGGATTGGGTTTTGTAACATTGCATTCCCCATAGACCATCTACCGATACTGTTGCTTGTTCTAACAGTTATTATCTTGCAGAGTGGAAAATGCAGTTTGAAAGCAATGGAACATTATCGATGAAGAAGTTGATGCATAAATTGCTGCGATCTTCCAAACTACAAACTCACCTTCAATTCTTTCTCGGTCAGAGCATTGTGCCGGCGCAAATGAATCGTGTTCTCAATGGGACTTCCAAAACCATGGAATTGAATTTGCATGTTGATTTCTTCTTCCCTCTTCAGAAATGCAAAGTAGTATCGTGATGAAGCTTCCAAGGCAATGATTGTGTCCTTCAATGAACGGAAAAGTGACTCTTAGATTCATGGAAATATTTCACTACTTCTATAGACATGAAAGGCAAACATTCTCCCTACATATGACCCAGTCTCATTTTATCGTATCTTTCTGATTTTACATGCCACAGGATAATCATTGCAGTGTAACAGAAATGTTGATCATGGAAATTTATCACTGTTTTCATAAATAATGGCAAATTTTCAACATCTTGCAATTGTATGAAGGCTCAGTCTCATCACAACTCGCCTGCTGCACAAAGACATTCTTGCACTGCTTTGAATGTTAGGGCTGAAACAAAACACAATCATGACACAAATGCATCAACACCCCACTTTCAACAGGATCTGATATCCTTGCCAGGCACTGGAGGGGTTGCGGAGACTGGTGAGTGGATAAAGTCGTTCCTCTGTTCAAGCAGGAAAACAGGGATTTTCCAGGAAACTACAGACTGGTGAGTGTCGCATGTCTCAAAGGTATGGGCTAATAAGGGACAGCCAGCATGGCATTATGCGGGGCAGGTTATGTCTTACCAAGTCAGTTGAAGTTTTCAAGGAGGTGACAAGGGTGATCAATTAGGGCAGAACAGTTGATAACATATACATGGATTTTACGAAGGTTTTCAACAAGGTCCCTCATGGTATGCTCATCCAGAAGATTAAGATCCATGAGATCCGTGGTGACTTGGCCTGCCCATATAAGGCAGACGGTAGCGGTGGAAGGCTAACAAAGAGAACACAGCAGGCTAGGCAGCATCAACAATGTCAGCTTTCCTGTTCCTCTGATGCAGCCTGACCTGCTGCGTTCCTCAAGCTCCACACTTGGTTATCTCTGATTCCAGCATCTACAGTTCTTGCCGACTCAGTGGTGGAAAGCTGTTTTTCTGGCTGCAGCTCAGTGACGAGTGGTGTTCCGCATCGATGTGACTTCTGCTGTTTGTGATATATGTAAATGACTTGGTTGCAAATGTAGATGGGGGATTAGTAAGTTTGCAGATGATATAAGGACCAGTGGACTTGCGGACAGCATGGAAGGTTGTCAAAGGACACAGCAAGATACAGACCAATTGCAAACACGAGCGGAGAAATGGCCGATGGAATTTAATCTGGGCAGGCATGAGGTGTTGCATTTTAGGAGACCAAGTGTTAAGGAAAGCGATACACAGTTAATGGCAGGACCCCAAACAGCAGTGATGTCCAGAGGGATCTTGGGGTCCTAGACCATAACTCTCTGACAGTAGCCACACAAGTAGATAGGGTGGTCAAGAAGGCATATCGCATGCTTGCCTTTATTCATAGGGGAACTCAGTGCAAGAGTCAGGATGTCACATTGCAGCTTTACAAGACTTTGGTGAGACCACACAGAGTATTGCATTCAATTCTGGCCGCCACATTACACTAAGGACGTGCAGGCTTTGGACAGGGTGCAGAAGAGATTTACCAGCATGCTGACTGGAATAGAGGGTATGAACGAGAGGGAGAAGCTGGAAAAACTCTTTGTTTTCTCTGGAGCAGTAGAAGCTGAGGGCAGGCTTGATAGAAGTCTACAAAATTAGGAGATACATAAATACAGCTAACGGTCAGAAAATTTCTCCCCCGGAGTTGAAGTGTCCACTATTAGGGGGCATGCATTTAAGCTGAGAGGGGGAAAGTTCAAAAGAGACGTGAGGGGCAAATATTTCACACTGAGCATGTTAAAAGTGTGGAATACATTGCCCGGGGTGGTAGTGGATGCAGATACGATGAAAGCATTTAAAAGGGACTTTTAGTTAAGTGCACGAATATGCAAGGAATGGAGGACTATGGATCAAGGACAGGCAGAAGGGATTATTTCATTTGTTGTCATGTTTGGCCCAACATGGTGGGCCAAAGGGCACATTCCTGTTGCTGTCGTGTTCCAAGTTTTATGCTCACCTGTGTCATGATTGCAAAAAGTAGGATTGGGAAGAATTTTTGAGAAGCGTTTGTGAACATTATGGGATAAGGATTAGGTGACACAGCACAATCAGATCTTGGAGCCCATGATGAATCATAGGGACCTCACAAGCACCAATGATCAGAGGGATCTCAGGATCTTGATGTGCATGCCTGTTGATCCCCCAATGTAATGGACCAGGTCGTTGAAGTGGTTTGGAAGGCAGATTGGATACTTGTCTTTATTAGACTTAATATTAAGTGGTAGAGTTTCAGAATAGGCAGGGTATGTACAACACTGTTGGGCCGAACCAACATTAAGTCAACGATGAGAAAATACAGTGAGACTTGGACAACGATCAGGCTTGGCCTGATAAAGGATAAGTTACATTTGCACCATACAAGTGCTAAGCAGCAATCAGCTCCAACAAGAGAGAATATGACCATATCAAAAAAATTCCATGTCCTTACCCTCACATCATCGTTACATTTATTTTTTTTTGATGTGCAAGTGCAATCCAAGCCATGCAAGGCTACGGGCCAGGTGTTGGAAATGAGGTCAGAACAATTCAGTGCTTGTTCTTGACTGTCACAGAATCTGTCAGCTTATAATGTATTTCTCCTGTATTGTAGACTACTGAGGTGCTTGGCTATCCACTAAACCAAGGTTAACACTGATCTAAAACTAAACTGGGTCAGTTATATAATCAGCAGTAGCCAGGTCCATAGTACAAACCACCCTGCTGTGGGACAGAGTAAGGCAAATCCAAGTGAGCGAACGTGGTTGGAGACTCATTCGTTGGGGGCATAGATTCTGTTGCCACATTTGAGACACAAGGGCCGCGTGTTGCTTCCCTGGTGCCAAGGTCAAGGACATCTCTGAGTGGTTGCAACAAATTCTTAAAGGGGAGGGTGAGCAGCCAGAGGCCACGGGGCACGTTGGTACCAATGACATAGGCCGAAAGAGGGATGACATCCTGCGGACTATGTGCAAGGAGTTAGCAAAGAGGCTGAAAGGCAGGACCGAGAGGGTAATAATTTATGGGTTGCCATGAGTGCCACATGTTAGTGAGCTAAGTCATAGAAAGATAGGTGAGATGAATGCATGGTTAAGGAGCTGGCACAGGGGGCAGGGTTTCCGGTTCATGGATAATTGGGACCGTTTCTGAGCAAGGGGTGACCTGTGTAAGAGAGATGGGAGGCAAGACGCTGTGAGCGGGTCAGGACGGAGGGGGCAAGTCGTTGTGAGCGGGTTACGACGGAGGGAACAAGTGCCTGTGAGCAGGAAAGGAAGGAGGGGCAAGTCGCTGTGAGCAGGTCAGGGCTGAGGGGGCAAGTCCCTGTCAGCGGGACAGGTCTGCGGGGGCCAGTCCCTGTCAGCGGGAGAGGGCTGCGGGGGTCAGTCCATGTCAGCGGGAGAGGGCTGCGGGGACCAGTACCACTGAGCGCGACAGGACTGCAGGGGGCAAATCGCTGTGAGCGGGTCGGGGCTGCGGGGGCCAGCCGCTGTGAGTGGACAGGGCGACGGAGGCCAATCCCTGTGAGCGGGACAGGGCTGCGGGGGCCAGTCCCTGTGAGCGGGTCAGGGCTGCGGGGGGGCAGTCCCTGTGAGCGGGTCAGGGCTGTGGGGGCCAGTCCCTGCGAGCGGGTCAGGACTGCGGGGGCCAGAGCCTGTGAGCGGGTCAGGGCTGCGGGGGCCAGTAACTGTGAGCGGGTCAGGGCTGCGGGGGCCAGTAACTGTGAGGGGGTCAGGGGTGCGGGGGAAAATCGCTGTGACCGAGAGGGCTGCAGGGGACAGTCCCTGTGAGCAGGTAATGGCTGCGGGGGCCAGTGCCTGTGAGAGGGTCGGGGCTGCGGGGGCCAGTGCTTGTGAGCAGCTCAGGGCTGCGGGTCCAGACCGTCTGAGCGGGTCAGGGCTGCAGGGGGCCAGCCCCTGTGAGCGGGTCAGGGATGTGGGGGCGAGCCCCTGTCAGCGGGTCAGGGCTGCGAGGGCATGTCCCTGTCAGCGGGACAGGACTGCGGGGTAAATCGCTGTGAGCGGGTCTGGGCTGCGTGGGCCAGTCCCTGTGAGCGCCAAAGGACTGCAGTGGGCAAATCGCTGTGAGCGGAACAGGGCTGCGGGGGGCAAGTCCCGTGCGCGGGTCAGGGCTGCGGGGTCAGTCCCTTTGAGCGGGTCAGGGCTGCGGGGGCCAGTCCCTGTGTGCGGGTCAGGGCTGCGGGGGCCAGAGCAAGTGAGCAGGTCATGGCTGTGGGGGCCAGTAACTGTGAGCGGGTCGGGGCTGCGGGGGCCAGTTCCTCTGAGCGGGTCAGGGCTGCAGGGGGCCAGCCCCTGTGAGCGGGTTAGGGATGTGGGGGCGAGCCCCTGTGAGCGAGTCAGGGCTGCGAGGGCAAGTCCCTGTCAGCGGGACAGGACTGCGGGGTAAATTGCTGTGAGAGGATCAGGGCTGTGGGGGCCAGTCCCTGTGAGCGGGTCAGGACTGCAGGGGGACTGTCCCTGTCAGCGGGACAGGACTGCAGGGGGCAAATCGCTGTGACCGGGTCAGGGCTGCAGGACCCAGTCCCTGTGTGCGGGTCAGGGCTGCGGGGGCCAGTTCATGTGAGCGGGTCGGACTGCAGGGGGCCAGTCCCTGTGAGCGGGAGAGGGCTGCGGGGGCCAGTCCCTGTGAGCGGGTCAGGGCTGCGGGGGCCAGTAACTGTGAGGGGGTCAGGGGTGCGGGGGAAAATCGCTGTGACCGGGAGAGGGCTGCGGGGGACAGTGCCTGTGAGCAGGTCATGGCTGCGGGGGCCAGTGCCTGTGAGCGGGTCGGGGCTGCGGGTCCAGTTCCTCTGAGCGGGTCAGGGCTGCAGGGGGCCAGCCCCTGTGAGCGGGTCAGGGATGTGGGGGCGAGTCCCTGTGAGCGGATCAGGGCTGCGGGGACCAGTCCCTGTGAGCGCGAAAGGACTGCAGGGGGCAAATCGCAGTGAGCGGAATAGGGCTGCGGGGGCCAGCCCCTGTGAGCGGGTCAGGGCTGCGGGGGCCAGTGCCTGTGAGTGGGTCGGGGCTGTGGGGGCCAGTGCCTGTGAGCGGGTCGGGGCTGCGGGTCCAGTCCCTGTGAGCGGGTCAGGACTGCAGGGGGCCAGCCCCTGTGAGCGGGTCAGGGCTGTGGGGGCGACCCCCTGTGAGCGTGTCAGGGCTGCGGGGACCAGTCCCTGTGAGTGGGTCAGGACTGCAGGGGGACAGCTCCTGTCAGCGGGACAGGACTGCAGGGGGCAAATCGCTGTGAGCGGGTCAGGGCTGCAGAGCCCAATCCCTGTGAGCGGGAGAGGGCTGCTGGGGCCAGTCCGTGTGAGCGGGTCAGGGCTGCGGAGGCCAGGCCCTGTGAGCGGGTCAGGGCTGCGGGGGCCAGCCGCTGTGAGCGGGGCAGGGATGCGGGGCCAGTCCCTGTGAGCGGGAGAGGGCTGCTGGGGCCAGACCGTGTGAGCGGGTCAGGGCTGCGGGGGCCAGGCCCTGTGAGCGGGTCAGGGCTGCGGGGGCAAATCGCTGTGAGCGGGTCATGGCTGCGAGGGCCAGCCGCTGTGAGCGGGGCAGGGCTGCGGGGCCAGTCCCTGTCAGCGGGAGAGGGCTGCTGGGGCCAGTCCGTGGGAGCGGGTCAGGGCTGCTGGGGCCAGACCGTGTGAGCGGGTCAGGGCTGCGAGGGCAAGTCCCTGTCAGCGGGACAGGACTGCAGGGGGCAGGTCCCTGTCAGCGGGACAGGACTGCGGGGGGCAAGTTGCAGTGAGCAGGTCAGGACTGCGGGGGGCAAGTTGCAGTGAGCAGGTCAGGGCTGCGGGGGCAAGTCCCTGTCAGCGGGACAGGACTGCGGGGGGCAAGCCGCAGTGAGCGGGTCAGGGCTGTGGGGGCCAGTCCCTGTCACCGGGTCAGGGCTGCGCGGGGCCAATCCCTGCGAGCGGGTCAGGGCTGCGGGGGGCAGTGTCGTAGTGAGCTGGTCAGGGCTCTGGGGGGCAATCGCAGTGGGTGAGTCAGGGCTGCGGAGGGCCAGTCGCAGTAGGCGGGTCAGGGCTGTGGGGGCCAGTCCCTGTGAGCAGGTCAGGGCTGCGGGGGGCAAGTCACTGTGAGCGGGTCAGGGCTGTGGGGGGCAAGTCGCAGTGAGCGGGTCAGGGCTGTGGGGGGCAAGTCGCAGTGAGCGGGTCAGGGCTTGGGGGGCCGGTCCCCGTAAGCGGGTCAGTGCTGCGGGGGGCCGGTCCCCCTGAGCGGGTCAGGGATGCGGGGGGGAGGTCGCAGTGAGCGGGGAGGTCTGCGGGGGGTATATCGCAGTGAGCTGGTCAGGGCTGCGGGGGCCAGTTGCAGTGAGCGGGTCAGGAGTGCGGGGGGCAAGTCACAGTGAGCGGGCCAGGGCTGCGGAGGCCAGTCCCTGTGAGCGGGTCAGGGCTGCGGGGGGCAAGTTGCAGTGAGGGGGTCAGGGCTGCGGGGGCCAGTCCCTGTGAGCGGGTCAGGGCTGCGGGGGCAAGTCCCTGTCAGCGGGACAGGTCTGCGGGGGGCAAGTCGCAGTGAGCGGGTCAGGGCTGCGGGGGCAAGTCGCAGTGAGCGGGTCAGGGCTGCGGGGGCCAGTCCCTGTGAGCGGGTCAGGTCTGCGGGGGCCAGTCCCTGTGAGCGTGTCAGGGTTGTGGCGGGCCAATCCCTGTGAGCGGGTCAGGGCTGCGGGGGGCATGTTGCAGTGAGCGGGTCAGGGCTGCAGGGGCCAGTCCCTCTGAGGGGGTCAGGACTGCAGGGGCAAAGTCGCACTGAGTGGGTCAGGACTGCGGGGGGCCAGTTCCTGTGAGCGGGTCAGGGCTGCGGAGGACAGTTCCTGTGAGCGGGTCAGGGTGTGGGGACCAGTCCCTGTGAGTGGATCAGGGCTGCGGGGGAAAAGTCGCAGTGAGTGGGTCAGGGTTGCGGGGGGCAGTGTCGCAGTGAGCTGGTCAGGGCTGCGGGGGGCCAGTCCCCGTGAGCGGGTCTAGGCTGCGGGGGCAGGTCGCAGTGAGCGGTTCAGGGCTGCGGGGGGCAGGTCGCAGAGAGCGGGTCAGGGCTGCGGGGGGCCAGTCGCAGAGAGCGGGTCAGGGCTGCGGGGGCAAGTCCCAGTCAGCGGGACAGGATGCGGGGGTCAAGTCGCAGTGAGCGGGTCAGGGCTGCGGGGCCAGTCGCAGTGAGCGGGTCAGGGCTGCGGGGGCCAGTCGCAGTGAGCGGGTCAGGGCTGCGGGGGCAAGTCAATGTGAGCGGGACAGGACTGCGGGGGCAATTCCCCATGAGCGGGTCAGGGCTGCAGGGTGCAAGTCGCAGTGAGCGGGTCAGGGCTGCGGGGGCCAGTCCCTGTGAGCAGGTCACGGCTGCGGGGGCCAGTCACTGTGAGCAGGTCACGGCTGCGGGGGCCAGTCCCTGAGAGCAGGTCAGGGATGCGGGGGCCAGTCCCGGTGAGCGGGTCAGGGCTTCGAGGGCATGTCCCTGTCAGCGGGACAGGACTGCAGGGGGGCAGGTCCACGTCAGCGGGACAGGACTGCAGCGGGGCAGGTCGCAGTGAGCGGTTCAGGGCTGCGGGGGCCAGTCCCTGTGAGCGAGTCAGGGCTGCGGCTGAGAGTCCCTGTGAGCGGGTCAGGGCTGCGGCGGGCCAGTTCCTGTGAGCGGGTCAGGGCTGCGGGGTGCAAGTCGCAGTGAGCGGGTCAGGGCTGCGGGGGGAAAGTCGCAGTGAGCAGGACAGGGCTGCAGGGGCAAGTCCCTGTCAGTGGGACAGGACTGCGGGGGGCAAGTCGCAGTGAGGGGGTCAGGGCTGCGGGGTGCAGTGTCGCAGTGAGCGGGTCAGGGCTGCAGGGGCAAGTCCCTGTCAGTGGGACAGGACTGCGGGGGGCAAGTCGCAGTGAGGGGGTCAGGGCTGCGGGGTGCAGTGTCGCAGTGAGCGGGTCAGGGCTGCAGGGGCAAGTCCCTGACAGTGGGACAGGACTGCGGGGGGCAAGTCCCCGTCAGCGGGTCAGGACTGCGGGCGGCAAGTCCCCGTCAGCGGGTCAGGGCTGCGGGGTGCAAGTCGCAGTGAGCGGGTCAGGGCTGCGGTGCCAAGTCCCTGTCAGCGGGACAGGACTGCGGGGGGCAAGTCGCAGTGAGCGGGTCACGGCTGCAGGGGGCAGTGTCGTAGTGAGCTGGTCAGGGTTCTGGGGGGCAAGTCGCAGTGAGTTGGTCAGGGCTGCGGGGGGGCCAGTCGCAGTAGGCGGGTCAGGGCTGCGGGGGCCAGTCACTGTGAGCAGGTCACGGCTGCGGGGGCCAGTCCCTGAGAGCAGGTCAGGGATGCGGGGGCCAGTCCCGGTGAGCGGGTCAGGGCTTCGAGGGCATGTCCCTGTCAGCGGGACAGGACTGCAGGGGGGCAGGTCCCCGTCAGCGGGACAGGACTGCAGCGGGGCAGGTCGCAGTGAGCGGTTCAGGGCTGCGGGGGCCAGTCCCTGTGAGCGAGTCAGGGCTGCGGCTGAGAGTCCCTGTGAGCGGGTCAGGGCTGCGGCGGGCCAGTTCCTGTGAGCGGGTCAGGGCTGCGGGGTGCAAGTCGCAGTGAGCGGGTCAGGGCTGCGGGGGGAAAGTCGCAGTGAGCAGGACAGGGCTGCAGGGGCAAGTCCCTGTCAGTGGGACAGGACTGCGGGGGGCAAGTCGCAGTGAGGGGGTCAGGGCTGCGGGGTGCAGTGTCGCAGTGAGCGGGTCAGGGCTGCAGGGGCAAGTCCCTGTCAGTGGGACAGGACTGCGGGGGGCAAGTCGCAGTGAGGGGGTCAGGGCTGCGGGGTGCAGTGTCGCAGTGAGTGGGTCAGGGCTGCAGGGGCAAGTCCCTGTCAGTGGGACAGGACTGCGGGGGGCAAGTCCCCGTCAGCGGGTCAGGACTGCGGGCGGCAAGTCCCCGTCAGCGGGTCAGGACTGCGGGGGGCAAGTCGCAGTGAGCGGGTCACGGCTGCAGGGGGCAGTGTCGTAGTGAGCTGGTCAGGGCTCTGGGGGGCAAGTCGCAGTGAGTTGGTCAGGGCTGCGGGGGGGCCAGTCGCAGTAGGCGGGTCAGGGCTGTGGGGGCCAGTCCCTGTGAGCTGGTCAGAGCTGCGGGGGCCAGTCCCTTTCACCGGGTTAGGGCTGCGGGGGGCAGTGTCGCAGTGATGCGGTCAGGGCTGCAGGGGCAAGTCCCTGTCAGCGGGTCAGGGCTGCGGGGGGCAAGTCGCAGTGAGCAGGTCAGGGCTGCGAGTGGCAGTGTCGCAGTGAGCGGGTCAGGGCAGCGGGGGGCAAGGCCCCGTGAGCGGATCAGGGCTGCGGGGTGCGAGTCGCAGTGAGCGGGTCAGGGCTGCGGGGGGGCCAGTCACAGTTAGCGGGTCAGGGCTGCGGGGGGCCAGTCGCAGTAGGCGGGTCAGGGCTGTGGGGGCCAGTCCCTGTGAGCTGGTCAGAGCTGCGGGGGCCAGTCCCTTTCACCGGGTTAGGGCTGCGGGGGGCAAGTCGCAGTGAGCGGGTCAGGGCTTGGGGGACCGGTCCCCGTAAGCGGGTCAGCGCTGCGGGGGGCCGGTCCCCCTGAGCGGGTCAGGGATGCGGGGGGAAGGTCGCAGTGAGCGGGGAGGTCTGCGGGGGGCAAGTCGCAGTGAGCGGGTCAGGGCTGCGGGGGGCAGTGTCACAGTGAGCGGGCCAGGGCTGCGGAGGCCAGAACCTGTGAGCGGGTCAGGGTGCGGTGACCAGACCCGGTGAGTGGGTCAGAGCTGCGGGGAGAAAGTCGCAGTGAGTGGGTCAGGGCTGCGGGGGCCAGGTCGCAGTGAGCGGGTCAGTGCTGCGGGGGACCAGTCGCAGTGAGCGGTCAGGTCTGCGGGGGGCCAGTCGCAGTGAGCGGGTCAGGTCTGCGGGGGGCCAGTCGCAGTGAGCGGGTCAGGGCTGCGGGGGGCATTGTCGCAGTGAGCGGGTCATGGCTGCTGGGGGCAAGTCGCAGTGAGCGGGTCAGGGCTGCGGGCGGCAAGTCGCAGTGAAATGGGTCAGGTCTGCGGGGGGCAAGTCGCAGTGAGCGGGTCAGGTCTGCGGGGGCTCGTCCCTGTGAGCGGGTCAGGGGTGCGGCGGGCCAGTCCCTGTGAGCGGGTCAGGGCTGCAGGGGCCAGTCCCTGTTAGTGGGTCACAGCTGCGGGGGCCAGTCCCTGTGAGCGGGTCAGGGCTGCGGGGGCCAGTCCCTGTGAGCGGGTCAGGGCTGCGGGGGGCAAGTTGCAGTGAGCGGGTCGGGGCTGCAGGGGACAGTCCCTCTGAGGGGGTCAGGGCTGCGGGGGGCAAGTCGCAGTGAACGGGTCAGGGCTGCGGAGGACAGTTCCTGTGAGCGGGTCAGGGCTGCGGGGGAAAGTCGCAGTGAGTGGGTCAGGGCTGCGGGGGCAAGTCCCTGTCAGCGGGACAGGACTGCGGGGGTCAAGTCGCAGTGAGCAGGTCAGGGCTGCGGGAGGGCATTGTCTCAGTGAGCGGGTCAGGGCTGCGGGGGCCAGTCGCAGTGAGCGGGTCAGGGCTGCGGGGGCAAGTCAATGTGAGCGGGACAGGACTGCGGGGGCAATTCCCCATGAGCGGGTCAGGGCTGCGGGGTGCAAGTCGCAGTGAGCGGGTCAGGGCTGCGGGGGGGGCCAGTCGCAGTGAGCGGGTCAGGGCTGCGGGGGCAAGTCCCTGTCAGCGGGACAGGGCTGCGGGGTGCAAGTCGCAGTGAGCGGGTCAGGGCTGCGGGGGCCAGTCGCTGTGAGCGGATCAGGGCTGCGGGGGGCAAGTCGCAGTGAGCAGGTCAGGTCTGCGGGAGGCAAGTCGCAGTGAATTGGGTCAGGTCTGCGGGGGGCAAGTCACAGTGAGCGGGTCAGGTCTGCGGGGGCCAGTCCCTGTGAGCGGGTCAGGGCTGCGGCGGGCCAGTCCCTGTTAGCGGGTCACGGCTGCGGGGGCCAGTCCCTGTGAGCGGGTCAGGGCTGCGGGGGGAAAGTTGCAGTGAGTGGGTCAGGGCTGCGGGGGGCAAGTCGCAGTGAGCGGGTCTGGGCTGCGGGGGGGCCAGTCCCTCTGAGCAGGTAAGGGATGCGGGGGCCAGTCCCTGTGAGTGGGTCAGGGCTGCGGGGGCATGTCCCTGTCAGCGGGACAGGACTGCCGGGGGGCCAGTCCCTGTGAGCGAATCAGGGCTGCAGCAGGCCAGTCCCTGTGAGCGGGTCAGGGCTGCGGGGGGCAAGTCGCAGTCAGCGGGTCAGGGCTGAGGGGGGCAAGTCGAAGTGAGTGGGTCACGGCTGCGGGGGGCGAGTCCCTGTGAGCGAGTCAGGGCTGCGGCGGCCAGTACCTGTGAGCGGGTCAGGGCTGCGGGGGGCAAGTCGCAGTGAGCGGGTCAGGGCAGCGGGGGCAAGTCCCTGTCAGCGGGACAGGACTGCAAGGGGCAGGTCCCTGTCAGCGGGTGAGGACTGCGGGGGGCAAGTCGAAGTGAGCAGGTCAGGGCTGCGGGGGACAAGTCGCAGTGAGCAGGTCAGGGCTGCGGGGGGCCAATCGCAGTGAGCGGGTCAGGGCTGCGGGGGGCCAGTCCCTGTGAGCGAGTCAGGGCTGCGGCGGAGAGTCCCTGTGAGCAGGTCAGGGCTGCGGGGGCCAAGACCTCCGAGCGGGTCAGGGCTGCGGGGTCCAGTCCGTCTGAGCGGGTCAGGGCTGCGGGGGCCAGTCACTCTGAGCGGGTCAGGGCTGCGGGGGCCAAGTCCTCTGAGCGGGTCAGGGCTGCGGGGGCCACGCCCACTGAGCGGGTCAGGGCAGCGGGGCGCAGTGAGGGGGGTCAGGGCTGCGGGGGGCCAGTCCCCGTGAGCGGGTCAGGGCTGCGGGGGGCAGAATCGCAGTGAGCGGGTCAGGGCTGCGGGGGCCAGTCCCTGTCAGCGGGACAGGGCTGCGGGGGGCAAGTCTCAGTCAGTGGGACATGACTGCGGGGGGCAAGTCGCAGTGAGCAGGTCAGGGCTGTGGGGGGCAAGTTGCAGGGAGCGGGTCACGGCTGCGGGGGGGCAGTGTCGCACTGAGCGGGTCAGAGCTGCGGGGGGCAAGTGGGGGACAGTCCCTCTGAGCGGGTCAGGGCTGCGGGGGCCTGTCCATCTCAGCGGGTCAGGGTTGCGGCGGCCAGTCCCTCTGAGCGGGTCAGACCTGCGGGGGCATGTCCCTGTCAGCAGGACAGGACTGCGGGGGGGCAAGTCCCTGTCAGCGGGACACGAGTGCGGGGGGAAAGTCGCAGTGAGCGGGTCAGGGCTGCGGGCGGCCAGTCGCAGTGAGCGGGTCAGGGCTGCGGGCGGCAAGTCCCTGTCAGCGGGACAGGACTGCGGGGGGCAAGTCGCAGTGAGCGGGTCAGGTCTGCGGGGGACAAGTCGCAGTGAGCGGGTCAGGGCTGCGGGGGGCCAGTCCCTGTGAGCGGGTCTGGGCTGCGGGGGCCAGTCCCTGTGAGCGGGTCAGGGCTGCGGGGGGCCAGTCCCTGTGAGCGGGTCAGGACTGTGGGGGGCAAGTCGCAGTGAGCGGGTCAGGGCTGTGGGGGGCAAGTTGCAGTGAGCAGGTCAGGACTGCGGGGGGCAAGTCACAGAGAGTGGGTCAGGGCTGCTGGGGGCCAGTCCCTGTGAGCGGGTCAGGGCTGCGGGGGGCAAGTGACAGTGAGTGGGACAGGACTGTGGGGGGCAAGTCCCTGTCAGCGGGTCAGGACTGCGGGGGGCAAGTCGCAGTGAGCGGGTCAGGGCTGCGGGGGGCAAGTCGCAGTGAGTGGGTCAGGGCTGCGGGGGGCAAGTCGCAGTGAGTGGGTCAGGGCTGCGGTGGGCAAGTCGCAGTGAGCCGGTCAGGGCTGCGGGCGGCCAGTCCGCGTGAGCGGGTCAGGGCTGCGGGGGGCAGTGTTGCACTGAGCGGGTCAGGTCTGCGGGGGCAAGTCCCTGTCAGCGGGACAGGACTGCAAGGGGGAAGTCCCTGTCAGCGGGTCAGGTTTGCGGGGGGCAAGTCGCAGTGAGCGGGTCAGGACTGCAGGGGGCAAGTCGCAGTGAGCGGGTCAGGACTGCAGGGGGCAAGTCGCAGTGAGCGGGTCAGGGCTGCGGGGGGCCAGTCCCTGTGAGCGGGTCTGGGCTGCGGGGGCCAGTCCCTGTGAGCGGGTCAGGGCTGCGGGGGGCATGTCGCAGTGAGCGGGTCAGGACTGTGGGGGGCAAGTCGCAGTGAGCGGGTCAGGGCTGCGGGGGGCAAGTTGCAGTGAGCAGGTCAGGACTGCGGGGGGCAAGTCACAGAGAGTGGGTCAGGGCTGCTGGGGGCCAGTCCCTGTGAGCGGGTCAGGGCTGCGGGGGGCAAGTGACAGTGAGTGGGACAGGACTGTGGGGGGCAAGTCCCTGTCAGCGGGTCAGGACTGCGGGGGGCAAGTCGCAGTGAGCGGGTCAGGGCTGCGGGGGGCAAGTCGCAGTGAGCGGGTCAGGGCTGCGGGGGGCAAGTCGCAGTGAGTGGGTCAGGGCTGCGGGGGGCAAGTCGCAGTGAGTGGGTCAGGGCTGCGGTGGGCAAGTCGCAGTGAGCCGGTCAGGGCTGCGGGCGGCCAGTCCGCGTGAGCGGGTCAGGGCTGCGGGGGGCAGTGTTGCACTGAGCGGGTCAGGTCTGCGGGGGCAAGTCCCTGTCAGCGGGACAGGACTGCAAGGGGGAAGTCCCTGTCAGCGGGTCAGGTTTGCGGGGGGCAAGTTGCAGTGAGCGGGTCAGGACTGCAGGGGGCAAGTCGCAGTGAGCGGGTCAGGACTGCAGGGGGCAAGTCGCAGTGAGTGGGTCAGGGCTGCGGGGGCTAGTCCCTCTGAGCGGATCTGGCTGCGGGGGCCAGTCCCTCTGAGCGGGTCAGGGCTGCGGGGGCCAGTCCCTCTGAGCGGGTCAGGGCTGCGGGGGCCAGTCCCTGTGAGCGGGTCAGGGCTGCGGGGGCCAGTCCCTGGAGCGGGTCAGGGCTGCGGGGGCCAGTCCCTCGGAGCAGGAGACAGTGACACCTGTCCAAGTCAGGCAGGGAATCCACTTCCATCAGTCACCACACCCTATTCCCCACAGTCACTGCATCCCATTTCAGTCAGTCACTGCATCCCATTACACTCAGTCACTGCATCCCATTTCACTCAGTCACTGCATCCCATTTCACTCAGTCACTGCTTCCCATTTCCCTCAGTCACTGCATCCCATTTCATGGAGACAGTGAATCCTATTCAACTGCGACAGTGAATCCATTTCCATCAGTCACCGCACCCTATTTCACTCAGTCACTGCGTCCCATTTCACTCAGTCACTGCGTCCCATTTCCCTCAGTCACTGCGTCCCATTTCCCTCAGTCACTGCGTCCCATTTCCCTCAGTCACTGCGTCCCGTTTCTCACTGACGCTGCATTCAATTTCCGTCAGGTACTGCAACCCATTTCCTCAGTCACTGCCTCCCATTTTCCACATTCACTGCATCTCCTTTCCCACATTCACTGCATCTCCTTTCCCTCACTCACCGCATCGCATTTCGCTCAGGCACTGCATCGCATTTCCCTCAGTCACTGCATCCCATTTCCCTCCGTCACTGCGTCCCATTTCACTCAGTCACGGCATCCCATTTCACTCAGTCACTGCCTGCAATTTCCTCAGTCACTGCCTCCCACTTCACTCAGTCACTGCCTCCCATTTCACTCAGTCACTGCCTCCCATTTCACTCAGTCACTGCCTCCCATTTCACTCAGTCACTCCCTCCCATTTCACTCAGTCACTCCCATTTCAGTCAGTCACTGCATCCCATTTCACGCAGTCACTGCATCCCATATCCCATAGTCACTGCATCTCCTTTCGTCAGTCACTGCATCCTATGTGACTCAGTCACTGCATCACATTTCCCACGTTCACTGCATTTCCTTTCCCTCAGTCACTGCATCCCAATTCACTCAGCCACTGCATCCCATTTTACTCAGCCACTGCATCACATTTCACTCAGCCACTGCATCCCATTTCACTCAGCCACTGCATCCCATTTCACTCAGCCACTGCAACCCATTACCCCAGTCACTGCATCCCATGTCCCCACAGTCACTGCATCTCATTTCCCTCAGTCACTGCATCCCATTTCAATCAGTCACTGCCTCCCATTTCACTCAGTCACTGCCTCCCATTTCACTCAGTCACTGTTTCCCATTTAACAGAGACAGTGAATCCTATCCAAGTGAGACAGTGAATCCATTTCCAACAGTCACCGCACCCTATACCCCACAGTCACGGCATCACATTTCCCTCAGTCACTGCGTCCCATTTAACTGAGACAGTGAATCTCATTGAACTGAGACAGTGCATGCCATTACCCTCAGTCACTGCGGGGGGCAAGTCGCAGTGAGCGGGTCAGGGCTGCCGGGGCCAGTCCCTGTGAGCGGGTGAGGTCTGCGGGGGGCCAGTCCCTGTCAGCGGGTCAGGGCTGCGGGGGGCAAGTCGCAGTGAGCGGGTCAGGGCTGCGGGGGACAGTCCCTCTGAGCGGGTCTGGGCTGCGGGGGCCAGTCCCTGTGAGCGGGTCAGGTCTGCGGGGGCCAAGTCGCAGTGAGCGGGTCAGGGCTGCGGGGGGCAGTGTTGCAGTGAGCGGGTCAGGGCTGCGGGGGGCAGTGTTGCAGTGAGCGGGTCAGGGATGCGGGGGGCAAGTCGCAGTGAGCGGGTCAGGGCTGCCGGGGCCAGTCCCTGTGAGCGGGTGAGGTCTGCGGGGGGCCAGTCCCTGTCAGCGGGTCAGGGCTGCGGGGGGCAAGTCGCAGTGAGCGGGTCAGGGCTGCGGGGGACAGTCCCTCTGAGCGGGTCTGGGCTGCGGGGGCCAGTCCCTGTGAGCGGGTCAGGTCTGCGGGGGCCAAGTCGCAGTGAGCGGGTCAGGGCTGCGGGGGACAGTCCCTCTGAGCGGGTGAGGTCTGCGGGGGGCCAGTCCCTGTGAGCGGGTCAGGACTGCGGGGGGCAAATCGCAGTGAGCGGGTCAGGGCTTCCGGGGGCAGTGTCGCAGTGAGCGGGTCAGGGCTGCGGGGGGCAAGTCGCAGTGAGCGGGTCAGGGCTGCAGGGGGCAGTGTTGCAGTGAGCGGGTCAGGGCTGCGGGGGGCAGTGTTGCAGTGAGCGGGTCAGGGCTGCGGGGGGCAAGTCGCAGTGAGCGGGTCAGGACTGCAGGGGGCAAGTCGCACTGAGCGGGTCAGGGCAGCGGGGGCTAGTCCCTCTGAGCGGCTCTGGCTGCGGGGGCCAGTCCCTCTGAGCGGGTCAGGGCTGCGGGGGCCAGTCCCTCTGAGCGGGTCAGGGCGGCGGAAGCCAGTCCCTCTGAGCGGGTCAGGGCTGCGGGGGCCAGTCCGTCTGAGCAGGAGACAGTGAATCCTATCCAAGTGAGACAGTGAATCCATTTCCATCAGTCACCGCACCCTATTCCCCAGTCACGGCATCACATTTCCCTGAGTCACTGCGTCCCATTTCACTGAGACAGTGAATCTCATTGAACTGAGACGATGCATCCCATGACCCTCAGTCACTGCATCTCTTTTCGCTCAGTCACTGCAACTCATTTTCCTCAGTCACTGCATCCCATTTCACTCAGCCACTGCATCCCATTTCACTCAGCCACTGCATCCCATTTCACTCAGCCACTGTATCCCATTTCACTCAGCCACTGCATCCCATTTCACTCAGCCACTTCATCATATTCACTCAGTCATTGCATCCCATTTCCTTCAGTCACTGCATCCCATGACCCTCGCTCACTGCATCCCATGACCCTCACTCACTGCTTCCCATTTCACTCAGTCACTGCTTCCCACTTCACTCAGTCACTGCATCCCATTTCACCGAGTCACTGCCTCCCAATTCAACACAGTCACTGCCTGCCACTTCACACAGTCACTGCCTGCCACTTCACACAGTCGCTGCCACCCATTTCACTCAGTCACTGCCTCCCACTTCACTCAGTCACAGCATCCCATTGCCCTCAGTCACAGCATTCCATTTCCAAGTCACTGCATCTCATTTCCCTCAGTCACTGCATCTTATTTCCCTCAATCACTGCATCCCATTTCACTCAGTCACTGCATGCCATTTCACTCAGTGACTGCATCCCATTACCGTCAGTCTCAGCCACCTATTTCACTCAGTCACTGCATCCCAACTCACTCAGTCTCAGCACCCCATTTCACTCAGTCACTCCATGTCCCTTCCTCAGTCACAGCATCGCATTTCACTCAGTCACTGCATCACATTACCCTCAGTCACTGCATCTCATTTCCCTCAGTGACTGCATCACATTTCACTCAGTCACTGCATCCCATTACGCTCAGTCACTGCATCCCATTCCCCTCTGTCACTGCATCCCATTACCCTCAGTCACTGCCTCCCACTTCACTCAGTCACTGCCTCCCACTTCACTCAGTCACTGCCTCCCACTTCACTCAGTCACTCCCTCTCATTTCACTCAGTCACTACCTCCCATTTCAGTCAGTCACTGCATCTCCTTTCCCTCAGTCACTGCATCACATTTCACTCAGTCTGAGCACCCCATCTCATTCAGTCAGTGCATCCCATTTCCCAGAGTCACTGCCTCCCATTTCCCTCAGTCACTGCTTCCCATTTCCCTCAGTCACTGCCTCCCATTTCACTCAGTCACTGCCTCCCATTTCACTCAGTCACTGCCTCCCATTTCACTCAGTCACTGCATCCCTTTTCACTCAGTCACTGCATCCCATTTAACTGAGACAGTGAATCTCATTGAACTGAGACAGTGCATCCCATTACCCTCAGTCAGAGCAATCCATTTCCCTCAGTAACGGCACCTCCTGTCCCTCAGTCACTGCCTCCCATTTCCCTCAGTCACTGCGTCCCATTTCACTCAGTCACTGCATCCCATTTCACTCAGTCACTGCATCCCATTTCACTCAGGCACTGCACCACATTACCCTCAGTCACTGCATCCCTTTTCACTCAGTCACTGCATCCCTTTTCACTCAGTCACTGCATCCCTTTTCACTCAGTCACTGCATCCCTTTTCACTCAGTGATTGCATCCCATTACACTCAGTCACTGCGTCCCATTTCCCTCAGTCACTGCCTCCCGTTTCCCACAGTCACAGCAAAACGTTTCCCACAGTCACTGCAACCCATTTCCCACAGTCACTGCATCCCATTTCACTCAGTCACAGCATCCCATTTCTCTCAGTCACAGCATCCCATTTCTCTCAGTCACAGCATCCCATTACCCTCAGTAACAGCATTCCATTTCCCACAGTCACTGCATCTCCTTTCCCTCAGTCACTGCATCGCATTTCACTCAATCACTGCAACCTTTTCGTACAGTCACTGCATCCCATTTCCCACAGTCACTGCATCCCATTTCACTCAGGCACTGCATCACATTTCACACAGGCACTGCATCTCATTTCCCTCAGTCACTGCATCTCCTTTCCCGCAGTCACTGCATCTCATTTCCCTCAGTCACTGCGTCCCATTACCCTCAGTCACTGCGTCCCATTACCCTCAGTCACTGCATCCCATTTCACTCAGTCACTGCATCCCATTTCACTCAGTCACTGCATCCCTTTTCAGTCAGTCACTGCATCCCTTTTCACTCAGACACTGCCTCCCTTTTCCCACAGTCACTGCAAACTTTTCTCACAGTCACTGCAACCCATTTCCCACAGTCACTGCATCTCCTTTCCCACAGTCACTGCATCTCATTTCCCACAGTCACGGCACCTCCTGTCCCTCAGTCACGGCACCACCTGTCCCTCAGTCACGGCACCACCTGTCCCTCAGTCACTGCATCTCATTTCCCTCTGTCACTGCATCTCATTTCCCTCTGTCACTGCATCTCATTTCCCTCAGTCACTGCATCTCATTTGGTTCAGTCACTGCATCTCATTTCGTTCAGTCACTGCATCTCATTTCGTTCAGTCACTGCATCTCATTTCCCTCAGTCACTGCATCCCATTTCCATCAGTCAATGCATCCCATTATCCCTCAGGCACTGCAGCCCATTTCACTCGGGCACTGCAGCCCACGTACCTCAGTCACTGCATCCCATTTCAGTCAGTCACTGCATCCCATTTCAGTCAGTCACTGCATCCCATTTCAGTCAGTCACTGCATCCCATTTCACTCAGGCACTGCAGCCCATTTCACTCAGGCACTGCATCCCATTTCACTCAGGCACTGCATCCCATTTCCCTCAGTCACTGCAATCCATTTCCCACGGTCACTGCATCTCCTTTCTCTCAGTCACTGCATCTACTTTCCCTCAGTCATGGCACCTCATTTCATTCATTCACGGCACCTTCTGTCCCTCATTCACTGCATCTCATTTCCCTCTGTCACTGCAACTCATTTCGATCAGTCACTGCATCCCATTTCAATCAGTCACTACATAACATTTCACTCAGTCACTGCATCCCATTTAACGGAGACAGTGAATCCTGTTCAACTGAGACAGTAAATCAATTTCCATCAGTCACCACACCCTACTCCCCACAGTCCCGGCACCCCATCTCACTCAGTCAGTGCATCCCATTTCCCATAGTCACTGCATGTCCTTTCCTTTGTCACTGCATCGCATTACCCTCAGTCCCCACCCCTTATTCCCCACAGTCACGGCATCCCATTTCCCACAGTCACTGCATCGCATTTCATTCAGTCAGTGCACCCCATTACCCTCAGGCACTGCGTCCCATTTCACTCAGGCACTGCATCCCATTTCACTCAGGCACTGCATCCCATTTCACTCAGGCACTGCATCCCATTTCACTCAGGCACTGCGGCCCATTTCACTCAGGCACTGCGGCCCATTTCACTCAGGCACTGCGGCCCATTTCACTCAGGCACTGCAACCCATTTCCCACAGTCACTGCATCTCCTTTCCCTCAGTCACTGCATTTCATTTCACTAAGTCACTGCATCCCATTTCCCACATTCACTGCATCGCATTTCATTCAGTCACTGCGTCTCATAACCCTCAGTGACTGCTTCCCATTTCACTCAGTGACTGCATCCCATTTCACTCAGTGACTGCATCCCATTTCACTCAGTGACTGCATCCCATTTCACTCAGTGACTGCATCCCATTTCACTCAGTCACTGCATCACATTTCACTCAGTCACTGCATCACATTTCACCGAGTCACAGCACCCCATTTCACTCAGTCACTGCATGTCCCTTCCGCAGTCACAGCATCGCATTTCACTCAGCCACTGCATCACATTACCCTCAGTCACTGCATCTCATTTCCCTCAGTGAATGCATCACATTTCACTCAGTGACTGCATCACATTTCACTCAGTCACTGCATCCCATTTCACTCAGTCACTGCATCCCATTTCACTCAGTCACTGCATCCCATTACCCTCAGTCACTGCATCCCATTACCCTCAGTCACTGCAACCTTTTCCTATAGTCACTGCAACCCAATTCCCACAGTCACTGCATCTCATTTCCCTCAGTCACTGCATCCCATTTCACTCAGTCACAGCATCCCATTTCACTCAGTCACAGCATCCCATTTCACTCAGTCACTCCCTCCCATTTCAGTCAGTCACTACCTCCCATTTCAGTCAGTCACTGCATCTCCTTTCCCTCAGTCACTGCATCACATTTCCCTCAGTCACTGCCTCCCATTTCCCTCAGTCACTGCATCCCATTTCCCTCAGTCACTGCAACCTTTTCCTATAGTCACTGCAACCCAATTCCCACAGTCACTGCATCCCATTTCCCTCAGTCACTGCATCCCATTTCACTCAGTCACAGCATCCCATTTCACTCAGTCACAGCAGCCCATTTAACTGAGACAGTGAATCTCATTGAACTGAGACAGTGCATCCCATTACCCTCAGTCACAGCATTCCATTTCCCACAGTCACTGCATCTCCTTTCCACAGTCACTGTATCTCCATTCCCTCAGTAACGGCACCTCCTGTCCCCCAGTCACTGCGTCCCATTACCCTCAGTCACTGCATCTCATGTCCCTCAGTCACTGCATCCCATGTCCCTCAGTCACTGCATCCCATTTCACTCAGTCGCTGCATCCCCTTCACCACAGTCACTGCATCCCATTTCCATCAGTCACTGTTTTCGTATCTCACAGACAGTGCATTCTATGCTTCTCATTTCACTCAGTCACTGCAGCTCATGTCGCTCTGTCACTGCATCCAATTTCCATCAGTCAGTGCATCTCATTTCACTCAGTCAGTGCATCTCATTTCACTCAGTCAGTGCATCGCATTTCACGCCGCCACTGCGTCGCATTTCACTCAGTCACTGCATCACATTTCAATCAGACACTGCATCTCATTTCACTCGGTCACTGGACCTCATGTCACTCTGTCACTGCATCCAATTTCCATCAGTCACTGCATCCCATTTCACTCAGTGATGCATCCCATTTCACTCAGTGACTGAATCACATTTCACTCAGTCACTGCATCGCATTTCACGCAGTCACTGCATCCTATTTCACTCAGTCACTGCATCCCATTTCACTCAGTCACTGCATCCCATTTCACTCAGTCACTGCATCTCCTTCAACACAGTTACTGCATCCCATTTCCATCAGTCACTGTTTCCCGTATCTCACAGACGCTGCATTCAATTTCCCATACTCAGTGCATCCCATTTCCCATAGTCACAGCATCACCTTGCCCTCAGTCTCATCATCTCATTTCACTCAGTGACTGCATCCTTCTTCCCACAAATACTGCACCCCATTTCCCTCAGTCACTGCATCCCATTTCCGTCAGTCACTGCATCTCATTTCACTCGGTCAGTGCATCCCATTTCCCTCAGTCACTGCATCCGATTTCACTCAGTCACTGCATCCCATTTCATCCAGTCACTGCATCCCATTGTACTCAGTAATGCATCCCATTTCACTCAGCGGCTGCATCCCATTTCACTCAGTGACTAAATCACATTTCACTCAGTCACTGCATCCGATTTCACTCAGTCACTGCATCCCATTTCCCTCAGTCACTGCATCCCATTTCAAGCAGTCACTGCATCCCATTTCAAGCAGTCACTGCATCCCATTTCAAGCAGTCACTGCATCCCATTTCAAGCAGTCACTGCATCACATTTCAAGCAGTCACTGAGTCACTGCATCCCATTTCCCACCGTCGCAGCATCTCCTTTCCCACAGTCTCTGCATCTCATTTCAATCAGTGATTGCATCCTCCTTCCCAAAAATAGCGCATCCCATTTTGCTCAGTCACTGCATCTCATTTCACTCGGTCACTGCATCCCATTTCCCTTAGTCACTGCATCCCATTTCACTCAGTCACTGCATCCCATTTCACTCAGTCACTGCATCTCATTTCCGTCAGTTACTGCATCATATTTCCATCAAACAATGCATCTCATTTCACTCAGTCACTGCATCCCAATTCCCTCAGGTCACTGCATCCCATGTCCATGTGTCACTGCATCCCATGTCCCTCATTCACTGCATCCCATGTCCCTCAGTCACGGCATCCCATGTCCCTCAGTCACGGCATCCCATGTCCCTCAGTCACTGCATCCCATTTCCCTAAGTCACTGCATCCCATTTCCCTCAGTCACTGCATCTCATTTCCGTCAGTTACTGCATCATACTTCCATCAAACAATGCATCTCATTTCACTCAGTCACTGCAGCTCATGTCACTCTGTCACTGCATCCAATTTCCATCAGTCAGTGCATCTCATTTCACTCATTCACTGCATCGCATTTCACTCAGTCACTGCATCGCATTTCACTCAGTCAAAGCATCACATTTCACTCAGTCAAAGCATCACATTTCACACAGTCACTTCATCCCATTTCACTCAGTCACTGCATCCCATTTCCATCTGTCACTGCATCCCATTTCACTCAGTGATGCATCCCATTTCACGCAGTCACTGCACCGCATTTCACGCAGTCACTGCACCACATTTCACGCAGTCACTGCACCACATTTCACTCAGTCACTGCATCCCATTTCACTCAGTCACTGCATCTCCTTCACCACAGTCACTGCATCCCATTTTCATCACTCACTGTTCCCCGTATCTCACAGACGCTGCTTTCAATTTCCCACACTCACTGCATACCATTTCCCATAGTCACAGCATCTCCTTTCCCTCAGTCTCTGCATCGCATTTCACTCAGTGATTGCATCCTCCTTCCGACAAATACTGCATCCCATTTCCCTCAGTCACTGCATCCCATGTCTGTGTGTCACTGCATCCCATGGCTCTCAGTCACTGCATCTCATGTCCCTCAGTCACTGCATCCCATGTCCCTCAGTCACTGCATCCCATTTCACTCAGTCAGTGCGTCCCTTTTCGGTCAGGCACTGTAACCCATTTCCCTCAGTCACTGCACCCCAAGCCCGCTCGGGCACTGATTCCCTATTAACTCAGAAACTCCTTCCCAGTACCTCTGTCACTGCAGCTCATGTCCCTCAGTCACTGCATCCCATGTCCCTCAGTCACTGCATCACATTTCACTCAGTCACTGCATCACATTTCACTCAGTCAAAGCATCCCATTTACTAAATCACTGCATCTCCTTCACCACAGTCACTGCATCACATTTCCATCAGTCACTGTTTCCCGTATCTCACAGACGATGAATTCAATTTTCCACACTCAGTGCATCCCATTTCCCTCAGTCACTGCATCCAAATTCCATCAGTCACTGCATCCCATTTCACCCAGTCACTGCATCCCATGTCCGTGTGTCACTGCATCCCATGTCCCTCAGTCACTGCATCCCATGTCCCTAAGTCACAGCATCCCATGTCCCTAAGTCACAGCATCCCATGTCCCTCAGTCACGGCATCCCATTTCACTCAGCCACTGCATCCTATTTGACTCAGTGACTGCATCACAGTTCACTCAGTGACGTAATCACATTTCACTCAGTGACGGAATCACATTTCAGTGAGTCACTGCGTCCCATTTCACGCAGTCACTGCATCCCTTTTCACTCAGTCACTGCATCCCATTTCACTCTGCCACTGCATCACATTTCACGCAGTCACTGCATCCCATTTCCATCAGTCACTGCATCCCATTTCACACAGTCACTGCATCGCATTTCAGTCAGTCAGTGCATCCCATTTCAGTCAGTCGCTGCATCCCCTTCACCACAGTCACTGCATCCCATTTCCATCAGTCACTGTTTTCGTATCTCACAGACAGTGCATTCTCAGCTTCTCATTTCACTCAGTCACTGCAGCTCATGTCGCTCTGTCACTGCATCCAATTTCCATCAGTCAGTGCATCTCATTTCACTCAGTCACTGCATCCCATTTCCCTCACTCACTGCATCACATTTCAATCAGGCACTGCATCTCATTTCACTCAGTCAGTGCACCTCATGTCACTCTGTCACTGCATCCAATTTCCATCAGTCACTGCATCCCATTTCACTCAGTGACTGCATCCCAATTCACTCAGTCACTGCATCGCATTTCACTCAGTCAAAGCATCACATTTCACTCAGTCAAAGCATCACATTTCACTCAGTCAAAGCATCACATTTCACTCAGTCAAAGCATCACATTTCACACAGTCACTTCATCCCATTTCACTCAGTCACTGCATCCCATTTCCATCTGTCACTGCATCCCATTTCACTCAGTGATGCATCCCATTTCACGCAGTCACTGCACCGCATTTCACGCAGTCACTGCACCACATTTCACGCAGTCACTGCACCACATTTCACTCAGTCACTGCATCCCATTTCACTCAGTCACTGCATCTCCTTCACCACAGTCACTGCATCCCATTTTCATCACTCACTGTTCCCCGTATCTCACAGACGCTGCTTTCAATTTCCCACACTCACTGCATACCATTTCCCATAGTCACAGCATCTCCTTTCCCTCAGTCTCTGCATCGCATTTCACTCAGTGATTGCATCCTCCTTCCGACAAATACTGCATCCCATTTCCCTCAGTCACTGCATCCCATGTCTGTGTGTCACTGCATCCCATGGCTCTCAGTCACTGCATCTCATGTCCCTCAGTCACTGCATCCCATGTCCCTCAGTCACTGCATCCCATTTCACTCAGTCAGTGCGTCCCTTTTCGGTCAGGCACTGTAACCCATTTCCCTCAGTCACTGCACCCCAAGCCCGCTCGGGCACTGATTCCCTATTAACTCAGAAACTCCTTCCCAGTACCTCTGTCACTGCAGCTCATGTCCCTCAGTCACTGCATCCCATGTCCCTCAGTCACTGCATCACATTTCACTCAGTCACTGCATCACATTTCACTCAGTCACTGCATCACATTTCACTCAGTCAAAGCATCCCATTTACTAAATCACTGCATCTCCTTCACCACAGTCACTGCATCACATTTCCATCAGTCACTGTTTCCCGTATCTCACAGACGATGAATTCAATTTTCCACACTCAGTGCATCCCATTTCCCTCAGTCACTGCATCCAATTTCCATCAGTCACTGCATCCCATTTCACCCAGTCACTGCATCCCATGTCCGTGTGTCACTGCATCCCATGTCCCTCAGTCACTGCATCCCATGTCCCTAAGTCACAGCATCCCATGTCCCTAAGTCACAGCATCCCATGTCCCTCAGTCACTGCATCCCATTTCACTCAGCCACTGCATCCTATTTGACTCAGTGACTGCATCACAGTTCACTCAGTGACGTAATCACATTTCACTCAGTGACGGAATCACATTTCAGTGAGTCACTGCGTCCCATTTCACGCAGTCACTGCATCCCTTTTCACTCAGTCACTGCATCCCATTTCACTCTGCCACTGCATCACATTTCACGCAGTCACTGCATCCCATTTCCATCAGTCACTGCATCCCATTTCACACAGTCACTGCATCGCATTTCAGTCAGTCACTGTATCCCATTTCAGTCAGTCGCTGCATCCCCTTCACCACAGTCACTGCATCCCATTTCCATCAGTCACTGTTTTCGTATCTCACAGACAGTGCATTCTCAGCTTCTCATTTCACTCAGTCACTGCAGCTCATGTCGCTCTGTCACTGCATCCAATTTCCATCAGTCAGTGCATCTCATTTCACTCAGTCACTGCATCCCATTTCCCTCACTCACTGCATCACATTTCAATCAGGCACTGCATCTCATTTCACTCAGTCAGTGCACCTCATGTCACTCTGTCACTGCATCCAATTTCCATCAGTCACTGCATCCCATTTCACTCAGTGACTGCATCCCAATTCACTCAGTGACTGAATCACATTTCACTCAGTGACTGAATCACATTTCACTCAGTGACTGAATCACATTTCACTCAGTCACTGCATCGCATTTCACGCAGTCACTGCATCCCATTTCCCTCAGTCACTGCATCCCAATTCCCTCAGTCACTGCATCCCATGTCCGTGCGTCACTGCATCCCATGTCTCTCAGTCACTGCATCTCATGTCCCTCAGTCACTGCATCCCATGTCCCTCAGTCACTGCATCCCATGTCCCTCAGTCACTGCATCCCATGTCCCTCAGTCAGTGCGTCCCTTTTCGCTCAGGGACTGTATCCCATTTCCCTCAGTCACTGCACCCCAAGCCCGCTCGGGCACTGATTCCCGATTAACTCAGTCACTCCTTCCCAGTACCTCTGTCACTGCAGCTCATGTCACTCTGTCACTGCATCACATTTCCATCAGACAGTGCATCTCCTTTCAGTCAGTCACTGCATCCCATTTCCCTCAGTCACGGCATCCCATTTCCCTCAGTCACTGCATCCCATGTCCCTCAGTCACTGCTTCCCATGTCCCTCAGTCACTGCATCCCATTTCACTCAGTCACTGCATCCCATTTCACTCAATCACTGCATCCCATTTCACTCAGTCACTGTATCCCATTTCCTTCAGTCACTGTATCTCCTTCACCACAGTCACTGCATCCCATTTCACGCAGTCACTGCATCACATTTCACTCAGTCACTGCATCGTATTTTACTCAGTCACTGCATCCCATTTCACTCAGTCACTGCATCTCCTTCACCATAGTCACTGCATCCCATTTCCATCACTCACTGTTTCCCTTATCTCACAGATGCTGCATTCAATTTCCCACAGTCAGTGCATCCCATTTCCCATCGTCACAGCATCTCCTTTCCCTCAGTCTCTGCATCGCAATTCACTCAGTGATTGCATCCCATTTCCCTCAGTGACTGCATCTCATTTCACTCGGTCAGTGCATACCATTTCACTCAGTCACAGCATCACATTTCACTCAGTCACTGCATCACATTTCACTCAGTCACTGCATCACATTTCACTCAGTCACTGCATCACATTTCACTCAGTCACTGCATCACATTTCACTCAGTCACTGCATCACATTTCACTCAGTCACTGCATCACATTTCACTCAGTCACTGCATCACATTTCACTCAGTCACTGCATCACATTTCACTCAGTCACTGCATCACATTTACTCAATCACTGCTTCTCCTTTCACCACAGTCACTGCATCACATTTCCATCAGTCACTGTTTCCCGTATCTCACAGACGATGAATTCATTTTCCCAGACTCACTGCATCCCATTTCCCTCAGTCACTGCATCCCACTTCCCTCAGTCACTGCATCCCATTTCACTCAGTCACTGCATCCCACTTTCCTCAGTCACTGCATCCCATTTCACTCAGTCACTGCATCCCATTTCACTCAGTCACTGCAACCCATTTCACTCAGTCACTGCAACCCATTTCACTCAGTCACTGCAACCCATTTCGCTCAGTCACTGCATCCCATTTCCGTCAGTCACTCCATCCCATTTCCCTCAGTCGCAGCATTCCATTTCCCACAGACACTGCATTTCCTTTCCTTAAATCACTGCATCCCATTTCACTCAGTCACTGCCCCCCAAGCCCGCTCGGGCACTGCATCCCGATTAACTCAGTCACTCCTTCCCAGTACCTCAGTCACTGCATCGCATTTCACTCAGTGACTGAATCACAGTACACTCAGTGACTGAATCACAGTACACTCAGTGACTGAATCACAGTACACTCAGTGACTGAATCACAGTACACTCAGTGACTGAATCACAGTACACTCAGTGACTGAATCACAGTACACTCAGTGAGTACATCATATTTCACTCAGTGACGGAATCACCTGTCACTCAGTGACTGAATCACATTTCACTCAGTCACTGCATCGCATTTCACGCAGTCACTGCATCCCATTTCACTCAATCACTGCATCCCATTTCACTCAGCCACTGCATCTCATTACACTCAGTGACTGAATCACAGTTCACTCAGTGACTGAATCACAGTACACTCAGTGACTGAATCACAGTACACTCAGTGACTGAATCACAGTACACTCAGTGACTGAATCACAGTACACTCAGTGACTGAATCACAGTACACTCAGTGAGTGCATCATATTTCACTCAGTGACGGAATCACCTGTCACTCAGTGACTGAATCACATTTCACTCAGTCACTGCATCGCATTTCACGCAGTCACTGCATCGCATTTCACTCAATCACTGCATCCCATTTCACTCAGCCACTGCATCCTATTTCACTCTGACTGCATCTCATTACACTCAGTGACTGAATCACAGTTCACTCAGTGACTGAATCACAGTACACTCAGTGACTGAATCACAGTACACTCAGTGACTGAATCACAGTACACTCAGTGACTGAATCACAGTACACTCAGTGACTGAATCACAGTACACTCAGTGACTGAATCACAGTACACTCAGTGACTGAATCACAGTACACTCAGTGAGTGCATCATATTTCACTCAGTGACGGAATCACCTTTCACGAAGTGAATGATTCACATTTCACTGAGTCACTGCGTCCCATTTCACGCAGTCACTGCATCCCATTTCACGCATTCACTGCATCCCATTGCACTCAGTCACTGCATCCCATTGCACTCAGTCACTGCATCCCATTGCACTCAGTCACTGCATCCCATTGCACTCAGTCACTGCATCACATTTCACTCAGTCACTGCATCCCAATTCACTCCATCACTGCATCCCAATTCACTCCATCACTGCATCTCCCTCACCTCAGTCACCGCATCCCATTTCGATCAGTCACTGCATCCCATTTCCACCAGTTACTGCATCCCATTTCACTCAGCCACTGCATCCCATTTCACGAAGACAGTGCATCCCATTTCTCTCAGCCACTGTATCCCATTTCCCTCAGTCACTGTACTCCAAGCCGGCTCGGGCACTGCCTCCCTATTAACTCAGTCACTGCATCCCATTTCACTCAGTCACTGCATCCCATTTGACTCAGTCACTGCATCCCATTCGACACAGTCACTGCATCCCATTTCCCTCAGTCACTGCATACCATTTCCATCAGTCACTGCATACCATTTCCATCAGTCACTGCATCCCAGTTCACTCAGTCACTGCATCCCATTTCCCTCAGTCACTGCATCCCATGTCCCTCAGTCACTGCATCCCATTTCACTCTGTCACTGCATCTCATTTCCGTCAGTTACTGCATCATATTTCCATCAAACAAGGCATCTCATTTCACTGAGTCACTGCATCCCATTTCCCTCAGTCACTGCATCCCATTTCACTCAGTGACTGCAACACATTTCGCTCAGAGACTGCATCCCATTTCACTCAGAGACTGCATCCCATTTCACTCAGAGACTGCATCCTATTTCACTCAGAGACTGCATCCCATTTCACTCAGTCACTGCATCCCATTTCACTCAGTCACTGCATCCCATTTCACTCAGTCACTGCATCCCATTTCACTCAGTCACTGCATCACATTTCACTCAGTGACTGCAACACATTTCGCTCAGAGACTGCATCCCATTTTACTCAGAGACTGCATCCCATTTCACTCAGTCACTGCATCCCATGTCCCTCAGTCACCGCATCCCATGTCCCTCAGTCACCGCATCCCATTTTACTCAATCACTGCATCCCATTTCACTCAGTCACTGTATCCCATTTCCCTCAGTCACTGCATCTCCTTCACCACAGTCACTGCATCCCATTTCACTTCGTCACTGCATCCCATTTCCGTCAGTCACGGCATCCCATTTCCCTCAGTCACTCCTTCCCAGTACCTCAGTCACTGCATCCTATTTCCCTCAATTACTGCATCACATTGCACTCAGGCACTGTATCCCATTTCCCTCAGTCACTGCACCCCAAGCCCGCTCGGGCACTGCATCACTATTCACTCAGTCACTGCATCCCATGTCCCACAGTAAATGCATCACATTTCCCTCAGTCACGACATCTCATTTCACTAATTCACTACATCTCATTTCACTAATTCACTGCATCCCATTTCACGCAGTCACTGCATCCCATTTCACGCAGTCACAGCATCTCATTTCACTCGGTCACTGCATCCCATTTCCCTCAGTCATTGCATCCCAATTCTCTCAGTCACTGCATCCCATGTCCATGTGACAGTGCATCCCATGTCCGTGTGTCACTGCATCCCATGTCCCTCAGTCACTGCATCACATGTCCCTCAGTCACTGCATCACATGTCCCTCAGTCACTGCATCACATGTCCCTCAGTCACTGCATCACATGTCCCTCAGTCACTGCATCACATGTCCCTCAGTCACTGCATCTCATTTCACGCAGTCACTGCATCCCAATTCACTCAGTCACTGCATCGCATTTCCCTCAGGTCACTGCGTCCCATTTCACTCCGTCACTGCATCCCATTTCCCTCAGTCACTGCGTCCCATTTCACTCAGTGATGCGTCCAATTTCAGTCAGTGACTGCAACACATTTCGCTCAGAGACTGCATCCCATTTCACTCAGTGACTGCAACACATTTCGCTCAGAGACTGCATCCCATTTCACTCAGAGACTGCATCGCATTTCACGCAGTCACTGCATCCCATTTCACTCAGTCACTGCATCTCCTTCAACACAGTTACTGCATCTCCTTCAACACAGTTACTGCATCCCATTTCCATCAGTCACTGTTTCCCGTATCTCACACACGCTGCGTTCAATTTCCCACACTCAGTGCATCCCATTTCCCATAGTCACACCATCTCCTTGCCCTCAGTCTCATCATCTCATTTCACTCAGTGATTGCATCCTTCTTCCCACAAATACTGCATCCCATTTCACACAGTCAGTGCATCACATTTCCCTCAGCCACTGCATCCCATTTCACTCAGTGACTGCATCACAGTTCACTCACTGACTGCATCACAGTTCACTCAGTGACTGAATCACAGTACACTCAGTGAGTGCATCATATTTCACTCAGTGACGGAATCACATTTCACTCAGTGACGGAATCACATTTCACTGAGTCACTGCATCCCATTTCCCACCGTCACAGCATCTCCTTTCCCACAGTCTCTGCATCTCATTTCAATCAGTGATTGCATCCTCCTTCCCAAAAATAGCGCATCCCATTTTGCTCAGTCACTGCATCTCATTTCACTCGGTCACTGCATCCCATTTCCCTTAGTCACTGCATCCCATTTCCCTCAGTCACTGCATCTCATTTCCGTCAGTCACTGCATCATATTTCCATCAAACAATGCATCTCATTTCACTCAGTCACTGCATCCCAATTCCCTCAGGTTACTGCATCCCATGTCCATGTGTCACTGCATCCCATGTCCCTCATTCACTGCATCCCATTTCCCTCAGTCACGGCATCCCATGTCCCTCAGTCACGGCATCCCATGTCCCTCACTCACTGCATCCCATTTCCCTCAGTCGCAGCATTCCATTTCCCACAGACACTGCATTTCCTTTCCTTAAGTCACTGCATCCCATTTCCCTCAGTCACGGCATCCCATGTCCCTCAGTCACGGCATCCCATGTCCCTCAGTCAGTGCATCCCATTTCCCTTAGTCACTGCATCCCATTTCCCTCAGTCACTGCATCTCATTTCCGTCAGTTACTGCATCATATTTCCATCAAACAATGCATCTCATTTCACTCAGTCACTGCATCCCAATTCCCTCAGGTCACTGCATCCCATGTCCATGTGTCACTGCATCCCATGTCCCTCATTCACTGCATCCCATTTCCCTCAGTCACGGCATCCCATGTCCCTCAGTCACGGCATCCCATGTCCCTCAGTCACGGCATCCCATGTCCCTCAGTCACTGCATCCCATGTCCCTCAGTCACTGCATCCCATGTCCCTCAGTCACTGCATTCCATTTCACTCAGCCATTGCATCCCATTTCACTCAGTGACTGCATCACAGTTCATTCAGTGACTGCATCACAGTTCACTCAGTGACTGAATCACAGTACACTCAGTGAGTGCATCATATTTCACTCAGTGACGGAATCACATTTCACTCAGTGACTGAATCACATTTCACTGAGTCACTGCATCCCATTTCGCTCAGTCACTGCATCTCATTTCACTCGGTCACTGCATCCCATTTCCCTAAGTCACTGCATCCCATTTCCCTCAGTCACTGCATCTCATTTCCGTCAGTTACTGCATCATACTTCCATCAAACAATGCATCTCATTTCACTCAGTCACTGCATCCCAATTCCCTCAGGTCACTGCATCCCATGTCCATGTGTCACTGCATCCCATGTCCCTCATTCACTGCATCCCATTTCCCTCAGTCACGGCATCCCATGTCCCTCAGTCACGGCATCCCATGTCCCTCAGTCACTGCATCCCATGTCCCTCAGTCACTGCATCCCATGTCCCTCAGTCACTGCATCCCATTTCACTCAGCCATTGCATCCCATTTCACTCAGTGACTGCATCACAGTTCATTCAGTGACTGCATCACAGTTCACTCAGTGACTGAATCACAGTACACTCAGTGAGTGCATCATATTTCACTCAGTGACGGAATCACATTTCACTCAGTGACTGAATCACATTTCACTGAGTCACTGCATCCCATTTCGCTCAGTCACTGCATCTCATTTCACTCGGTCACTGCATCCCATTTCCCTAAGTCACTGCATCCCATTTCCCTCAGTCACTGCATCTCATTTCCGTCAGTTACTGCATCATACTTCCATCAAACAATGCATCTCATTTCACTCAGTCACTGCAGCTCATGTCACTCTGTCACTGCATCCAATTTCCATCAGTCACTGCATCGCATTTCACTCAGTCACTGCATCGCATTTCACTCAGTCAAAGCATCACATTTCACTCAGTCAAAGCATCCCATTTCACACAGTCACTTCATCCCATTTCACTCAGTCACTGCATCCCATTTCCATCTGTCACTGCATCTCATTTCACTCAGTGATGCATCCCATTTCACGCAGTCACTGCACCGCATTTCACGCAGTCACTGCACCACATTTCACGCAGACACTGCATCCCATTTCACTCAGTCACTGCATCCCATTTCACTCAATCACTGCATCTCCTTCACCACAGTCACTGCATCCCATTTTCATCACTCACTGTTCCCCGTATCTCACAGACGCTGCTTTCAATTTCCCACAGTCACTGCATACCATTTCCCATAGTCACAGCATCTCCTTTCCCTCAGTCTCTGCATCGCATCTCACTCAGTGATTGCATCCTACTTCCCAAAAATACTGAATCCCTTTTCCCACAGTCTCTGCATCTGATTTCAATCAGTGATTGCATCCTACTTCCCAAAAATAGTGCATCCCATTTCGCTCAGTCACTGCATCTCATTTCACTCGGGCACTGCATCCCATTTCACTCAGTCACTGCATCCCATTTCACTCAGTCACTGCATCCCACTTTCCTCAGTCACTGCATCCCATTTCACTCAGTCACTGCATCCAATTTCCGTCAGTCACTCCATCCCATTTCCCTCAGTCGCAGCATCCCATTTCCCACAGACACTGCATTTCCTTTCCTTGAACCACTGCATCCCATTTCACTCAGTCACTGCACCCCAAGCCCGCTCGGGCACTGCATCCCTATTAACTCAGTCACTCCTTCCCAGTACCTCAGTCACTGCATCTCATTTCACTCAGTCACTGCATCTCATTTCACTCAGTCACTGCATCCCATTTCACTCAGCCACTGCATCCCATTTCACTCAGCCACTGCATCCCATTTCACTCAGCCACTGCATCCCATTTCACTCAGTGACTGCATCACAGTTCACTCAGTGACTGCATCACAGTTCACTCAGTGACTGAATCACAGTACACTCAGTGACTGAATCACAGTTCACTCAGTGACTGAATCACATTTCACTGAGTCATTGCGTCCCATTTCACGCAGTCTCTGCATCCCTTTTCACTCAGTCACTGCATCCCATTTCACTCTGCCACGACATCACATTTCACGCAGTCACTGCATCCCATTTCCATCAGTCACTGCATCCCATCTCACACAGTCACTGTATCCCATTTCACGCAGTCACTGAATCCCATTTCACTCAGTCGCTGCATCCCCTTCACCACAGTCACTGCATCCCATTTCCATCAGTCACTGTTTCCCATTTCCGTCAGTCACTGCATCCCATTGCACTCAGGCACTGTATCCCATTTCCCTCAGTCACTGCACCCCAAGCCCGCTCGGGCACTGCATCACTATTCACTCAGACACTGCATGCCATGTCCCACAGTAACTGCATCAGACGCTGCATTCAATTTCCCACACTCACTGCATCCCGTTTCCCATCGTCACAGCATCTCCTTTCCCTCAGTCACTGCATCTTATTTCACTCAGTCACTGCACCCATTTCCCTCAGTCACTGCATCCCATTTTCCTCAGTCAATGCATCCCATTTCACTCAGTCACTGCAACCCATTTCACTCAGTCACTGCGTCCCATTTCACTCAGTCACTGCATCCCATTTCACTCAGTCACTGCATCGCTTTTCACTCTGTCACTGCATCTCATTTCCGTCATTTACTGCATCATATTTCCATCAAACAAGGCATCTCATTTCACTCAGTCACTGCATCGCATTTCACTCTGTCAGTGCTTCCCATTTCACTTAGTCACTGCATGTCATTATACACAGTCACTGCAACCCATTTCCCTCAGTCACTGCGTCCCATTTCACTCAGTGGCTGCAACACATTTCACTCAGAGACTGCATCCCATTTCACTCAGTCACTGCATCCCATTTCACTCAGTCACTGCATCCCATTTCACTCAGTCACTACATCCCATTTCACTCAGTCACTGCATCACATTTCACTCAGTCACTGCATCACATTTCTCTCAGTCACTGCATCACATTTCACTCAGTCACTGCATCACATTTCACACAGTCACTGCCACCCATTTCACTCAGTCACTGCATCCCATTTCCGTCAGTCACTCCATCCCATTTCCCTCAGTCGCAGCATTCCATTTCCCACAGACACTGCATTTCCTTTCCTTAAGTCACTGCATCCCATTTCACTCAGTCACTGCACCCCAAGCCCGCTTGGGCACTGCATCCCTATTAACTCAGTCACTCCTTCCCAGTACCTCAGTCACTGCATCTCATTTCACTCAGTCACTGCATCTCATTTCACTCAGTCACTGCATCCCATTTCACTCAGTCACTGCATCCCATTTCACTCAGCCACTGCATCCCATTTCACTCAGCCACTGCATCCCATTTCACTCAGTGACTGCATCACAGTTCACACAGTGACTGAATCACAGTTCACTCAGTGACTGAATCACAGTACACTCAGTGAGTGCATCATATTTCACTCAGTGACGGAATCACCTTTCACTCAGTGAGTGAATCACATTTCACTGAGTCACTGCGTCCCATTTCACGCAGTCACTGCATCCCATTGCACTCAGTCACTGCATCCCATTGCACTCAGTCACTGCATCCCATTGCACTCAGTCACTGCATCCCATTGCACTCAGTCACTGCATCCCATTGCACTCAGTCACTGCATCCCATTGCACTCAGTCACTGCATCACATTTCACTCAGTCACTGCATCATATTTCACTCAGTGACGGAATCACATTTCACTCAGTGACTGAATCACATTTCACTGTGTCACTGCATCCCATTTCGCTCAGTCACTGCATCCCATTTCACTCAGTCACTGCATCACATTTCACTCAGTCACTGCATCACATTTCTCTCAGTCACTGCATCACATTTCACTCAGTCACTGCATCACATTTCACACAGTCACTGCATCCCATTTCACTCAGTCACTGCATCTCCTTCACCATAGTCATGGCATACCATTTTCATCTCTCACTGTTGCCCGTATCTCACAGACACTGCATTCAATTTCCCACACTCACTGCATCCCATTTCCCATCGTGACAGCATCTCCTTTCCCTCAGTCTCTGCATCGCATTTCACTCAGTGGTTGCAACCCATTTCCCTCAGTCACTGCATCCCATTTCACTCAGCCACTGCATCCTATTTGACTCAGTGACTGCATCACAGTTCACTCAGTGACGTAATCACATTTCACTCAGTGACGGTATCACATTTCACTGAGTCATTGCGTCCCATTTCACGCAGTCTCTGCATCCCTTTTCACTCAGTCACTGCATCCCATTTCACTCTGCCACGACATCACATTTCACGCAGTCACTGCATCCCATTTCCATCAGTCACTGCATCCCATCTCACACAGTCACTGTATCCCATTTCACGCAGTCACTGAATCCCATTTCACTCAGTCGCTGCATCCCCTTCACCACAGTCACTGCATCCCATTTCCATCAGTCACTGTTTTCGTATCTCACAGACAGTGCATTCTAAGCTTCTCATTTCACTCAGTCACTGCAGCTCATGTCGCTCTGTCACTGCATCCAATTTCCATCAGTCAGTGCATCTCATTTCACTCAGTCACTGCATCGCATTTCACTCAGTCACTCCTTCCCAGTACCTCAGTCACTGCATCCCATTTCCCTCAGTCACTGCATCACATTTCAATCAGGCACTGCATCTCATTTCACTCAGTCAGTGCACCTCATGTCACTCTGTCACTGCATCCAATTTCCATCAGTCACTGCATCCCATTTCACTCAGTGACGCATCCCATTTCACGCAGTCACTGCATCCCATTTCACTCAGTCACTGCATCCCATTTCACTCAGTCACTGCATCTCCTTCAACAGTTACTGCATCCCATTTCCCACACTCAGTGCATCCCATTTCCCTCAGTCACTGCATCTCCTTCACCACAGTCACTGCATCACATTTCACGCAGTCACTGCATCACATTTTACTCAGTCACTGCATCACATTTCACTCAATCACTGCATCCCCTTCACCACAGTCACTGCATCCCATTTCCATCAGTCACTGTTTTCGTATCTCACAGACAGTGCATTCTAAGCTTCTCATTTCACTCAGTCACTGCAGCTCATGTCGCTCTGTCACTGCATCCAATTTCCATCAGTCAGTGCATCTCATTTCACTCAGTCACTGCATCGCATTTCACTCAGTCACTCCTTCCCAGTACCTCAGTCACTGCATCCCATTTCCCTCAGTCACTGCATCACATTTCAATCAGGCACTGCATCTCATTTCACTCAGTCAGTGCACCTCATGTCACTCTGTCACTGCATCCAATTTCCATCAGTCACTGCATCCCATTTCACTCAGTGACGCATCCCATTTCACGCAGTCACTGCATCCCATTTCACTCAGTCACTGCATCCCATTTCACTCAGTCACTGCATCTCCTTCAACAGTTACTGCATCCCATTTCCCACACTCAGTGCATCCCATTTCCCTCAGTCACTGCATCTCCTTCACCACAGTCACTGCATCACATTTCACGCAGTCACTGCATCACATTTTACTCAGTCACTGCATCACATTTCACTCAATCACTGCATCTCCTTCACCATAGTCACTGCATCCCATTTCCATCAGTCACTGTTTCCCTTATCTCACAGACGCTGCATTCAATTTCCCACACTCACTGCATCCCATTTCCCATCGTGACAGCATGTCCTTTCCCTCAGTCTCTGCATCTCATTTCAATCAGTGATTGCATCCTACTTAACAAAAATAGTGCATCCCATTTCGCTCAGTCACTGCATCTGATTTCACTCAGTCACTGCATCCCATTTCCCTCAGTCACTGCATCCCATTTTCCTCAGTCACTGCATCGCACTTCCCTCTGTCAGTGCATCCCATTTCACTCAGTCACTGCAACCCATTTCACTCGTCACTGCCACCCATTTCGCTCAGTCACTGCATCCCATTTCCGTCAGTCACTCCATCCCATTTCCCTCAGTCGCAGCATTCCATTTCCCACAGACACTGCATTTCCTTTCCTTAAGTCACTGCATCCCATTTCACTCAGTCACTGCACCCCAAGCCCGCTTGGGCACTGCATCCCTATTAACTCAGTCACTCCTTCCCAGTACCTCAGTCACTGCATCTCATTTCACTCAGTCACTGCATCTCATTTCACTCAGTCACTGCATCTCATTTCACTCAGTCACTGCATCCCATTTCACTCAGCCACTGCATCCCATTTCACTCAGCCACTGCATCCCATTTCACTCAGTGACTGCATCACAGTTCACACAGTGACTGAATCACAGTTCACTCAGTGACTGAATCACAGTACACTCAGTGAGTGCATCATATTTCACTCAGTGACGGAATCACCTTTCACTCAGTGAGTGAATCACATTTCACTGAGTCACTGCGTCCCATTTCACGCAGTCACTGCATCCCATTGCACTCAGTCACTGCATCCCATTGCACTCAGTCACTGCATCCCATTGCACTCAGTCACTGCATCCCATTGCACTCAGTCACTGCATCCCATTGCACTCAGTCACTGCATCCCATTGCACTCAGTCACTGCATCCCATTGCACTCAGTCACTGCATCCCATTGCACTCAGTCACTGCATCCCATTGCACTCAGTCACTGCATCCCATTGCACTCAGTCACTGCATCCCATTGCACTCAGTCACTGCATCACATTTCACTCAGTCACTGCATCATATTTCACTCAGTGACGGAATCACATTTCACTCAGTGACTGAATCACATTTCACTGTGTCACTGCATCCCATTTCGCTCAGTCACTGCATCTCATTTCACTCGGTCACTGCATCCCATTTCCCTAAGTCACTGCATCCCATTTCCCTCAGTCACTGCATCTCATTTCCGTCAGTCACTGCATCATACTTCCATCAAACAATGCATCACATTTCACTCAGTCACTGCATCACATTTCACACAGTCACTGCATCCCATTTCACTCAGTCACTGCATCCCATTTCACTCAGTCACTGCATTTCCTTCACCATAGTCATGGCATACCATTTTCATCTCTCACTGTTGCCCGTATCTCACAGACACTGCATTCAATTTCCCACACTCACTGCATCCCATTTCCCATCGTGACAGCATCTCCTTTCCCTCAGTCTCTGCATCGCATTTCACTCAGTGGTTGCAACCCATTTCCCTCAGTCACTGCATCCCATTTCACTCAGCCACTGCATCCTATTTGACTCAGTGACTGCATCACAGTTCACTCAGTGACGTAATCACATTTCACTCAGTGACGGTATCACATTTCACTGAGTCATTGCGTCCCATTTCACGCAGTCTCTGCATCCCTTTTCACTCAGTCACTGCATCCCATTTCACTCTGCCACGACATCACATTTCACGCAGTCACTGCATCCCATTTCCATCAGTCACTGCATCCCATCTCACACAGTCACTGTATCCCATTTCACGCAGTCACTGAATCCCATTTCACTCAGTCGCTGCATCCCCTTCACCACAGTCACTGCATCCCATTTCCATCAGTCACTGTTTTCGTATCTCACAGACAGTGCATTCTAAGCTTCTTATTTCACTCAGTCACTGCAGCTCATGTCGCTCTGTCACTGCATCCAATTTCCATCAGTCAGTGCATCTCATTTCACTCAGTCACTGCATCGCATTTCACTCAGTCACTCCTTCCCAGTACCTCAGTCACTGCATCCCATTTCCCTCAGTCACTGCATCACATTTCAATCAGGCACTGCATCTCATTTCACTCAGTCAGTGCACCTCATGTCACTCTGTCACTGCATCCAATTTCCATCAGTCACTGCATCCCATTTCACTCAGTGACGCATCCCATTTCACGCAGTCACTGCATCCCATTTCACTCAGTCACTGCATCTCCTTCAACAGTTACTGCATCCCATTTCCATCAGTCACTGTTTCCCGTATCTCACACACGATGCATTCAATTTCCCACACTCAGTGCATCCCATTTCCCTCAGTCACTGCATCTCCTTCACCACAGTCACTGCATCACATTTCACGCAGTCACTGCATCACATTTTACTCAGTCACTGCATCCCATTTCACTCAATCACTGCATCTCCTTCACCATAGTCACTGCATCCCATTTCCATCAGTCACTGTTTCCCTTATCTCACAGACGCTGCATTCAATTTCCCACACTCACTGCATCCCATTTCCCATCGTGGCAGCATCTCCTTTCCCTCAGTCTCTGCATCTCATTTCAATCAGTGATTGCATCCTACTTAACAAAAATAGTGCATCCCATTTCGCTCAGTCACTGCATCTGATTTCACTCAGTCACTGCATCCCATTTCACTCGTCACTGCCACCCATTTCGCTCAGTCACTGCATCCCACTTCCCTCTGTCAGTGCATCCCATTTCCCTCAGTCGCAGCATTCCATTTCCCACAGACACTGCATTTCCTTTCCTTAAGTCACTGCATCCCATTTCACTCAGTCACTGCACCCCAAGCCCGCTTGGGCACTGCATCCCTATTAACTCAGTCACTCCTTCCCAGTACCTCAGTCACTGCATCGCATTTCAGTCAGTCACTGCATCTCATTTCACTCAGTCACTGCATCTCATTTCACTCAGTCACTGCATCTCATTTCACTCAGTCACTGCATCTCATTTCACTCAGTCACTGCATCCCATTTCACTCAGCCACTGCATCCCATTTCACTCAGTGACTGCATCACAGTTCACACAGTGACTGAATCACAGTTCACTCAGTGACTGAATCACAGTACACTCAGTGAGTGCATCATATTTCACTCAGTGACGGAATCACCTTTCACGAAGTGAGTGAATCACATTTCACTGAGTCACTGCGTCCCATTTCACGCAGTCACTGCATCCCATTTCACGCAGTCACTGCATCCCATTGCACTCAGTCACTGCATCCCATTGCACTCAGTCACTGCATCCCATTGCACTCAGTCACTGCATCCCATTGCACTCAGTCACTGCATCCCATTGCACTCAGTCACTGCATCCCATTGCACTCAGTCACTGCATCATATTTCACTCAGTGACGGAATCACATTTCACTCAGTGACTGAATCACATTTCACTGTGTCACTGCATCCCATTTCGCTCAGTCACTGCATCTCATTTCACTCGGTCACTGCATCCCATTTCCCTAAGTCACTGCATCCCATTTCCCTCAGTCACTGCATCTCATTTCCGTCAGTCACTGCATCATACTTCCATCAAACAATGCATCTCATTTCACTCAGTCACTGCAGCTCATGTCACTCTGTCACTGCATCCAATTTCCATCAGTCACTGCATCCCAATTCACTTTATCACTGCATCTCCCTCACCTCAGTCACCGCATCCCATTTCGATCAGTCACTGCATCCCATTTCCACCAGTTACTGCATCCCATTTCTCTCAGCCACTGTATCCCATTTCCCTCAGTCACTGTACTCCAAGCCGGCTCGGGCACTGTATCCCTATTAACTCAGTCACTGCATCCCATTTCACTCAGTCACTGCATCGCTTTTCACTCTCTCACTGCATCTCATTTCCATCAATTACTGCATCATATTTCCATCAAACAAGGCATCTCATTTCACTCAGTCACTGCATCGCATTTCACTCTGTCAGTGCTTCCCATTTCACTTAGTCACTGCATCCCATTTCACTCAGTCACTGCATCACATTTCACACAGTCACTGCATCACATTTCACTTAGTCACTGCATCCCATTTCACTCAGTCACTGCATCTCCTTCACCATAGTCACTGCATCCCATTTCCATCAGTCACTGTTCCCCGTATCTCACAGACGCTGCATTCAATTTCCCACACTCACTGCATCCCATTTCCCATCGTGACAGCATTTCCTTTCCCTCAGTCTCTGCATCGCATTTCACTCCATGATTGCATCCCATTTCCCTCAGTCACTGCATCCCATTTCCGTCAGTCACTGCATCCCATTGCACTCAGGCACTGTATCCCATTTCCCTCAGTCACTGCACCCCAAGCCCGCTCGGGCACTGCATCACTATTCACTCAGTCACTGCATCCCATGTCCCACAGTAACTGCATCACATTTCCATCAGTCACTACATCTCATTTCACTAATTCACTGCATCCCATTTCACTCAGTCACTGCATCCCATTTCCCTCAGTCACAGCATCTCATTTCACTCGGTCACTGCATCCCATTTCCCTCAGTCATTGCATCCCAATTCTCTCAGTCACTGCATCCCATGTCCGTGTGACAGTGCATCCCATGTCCGTGTGTCACTGCATCCCATGTCCCTCAGTCACTGCATCACATGTCCCTGAGTCACTGCATCCCATGTCCCTCAGTCAGTGCATCCCATGTCCTTCAGTCACTGCATCCCATGTCCCTCAGTCACTGCATCCCATGTCCCTCAGTCACTGCATCCCATTTCACTCTGTCACTGCATCTCATTTCCGTCAGTTACTGCATCATATTTCCATCAAACAAGGCATCTCATTTCACTGAGTCACTGCATCGCATTTCACTCAGTCAGTGCTTCCCATTTCACTCAGTCACTGCATCCCATTTCCCTCAGTCACTGCGTCCCATTTCACTCAGTGATGCGTCCAATTTCAGTCAGTGACTGCAACACATTTCGCTCAGAGACTGCATCCCATTTCCACCAGTTACTGCATCCCATTTCACTCAGCCACTGCATCCCATTTCACTAAGACAGTGCATCCCATTTCTCTCAGCCACTGTATCCCATTTCCCTCAGTCACTGTACTCCAAGCCGGCTCGGGCACTGCATCCCTATTAACTCAGTCACTCCTTCCCAGGACCTCAGTCACTGAATCCCATGTCCCACAGTAACTGCATCCAATTTCCATCAGTCACTGCATCTCATTTCACTCATTAACTGCATCCCATTTCAATCAGACACTGCATCCCATTTCAATCAGACACTGCATCCCATCTCACTCAGTCACTGCATCCCATTTCCCTCAGTCACTGCATCCCATTTCCATTCGTCACTGGTTCCCGTATCTCACAGGCGCTGCATTCAATTTCCGACACTCACTGTATCCCATTTCCCATAGACACAGCATCTCCCTTCCCTCAGACTCTGCATCTCACTTCAATCAGTGATTGCATCCTACTTCCCACAAATACTGCATCCGATTTCGCTCAGTCACTGCATCTCATTTCACTTGGTCACTGCATCCCATTTCCCTCAGTCACTGCATCCCATTTCCCTCAGTCACTGCATCCCATTTCCGTCAGTTACTGCATCATATTTCCATCAAACAAAGCATCTCATTTCACTCAGTCAGTGCATCCCATTTCCCTCAGTCATTGCATCCCAATTCTCTCAGTCACTGCATCCCATGTCCGTGTGACAGTGCATCCCATGTCCGTGTGTCACTGCATCCCATGTCCCTCAGTCACTGCATCACATGTCCCTGAGTCACTGCATCCCATGTCCCTCAGTCAGTGCATCCCATGTCCTTCAGTCACTGCATCCCATGTCCCTCAGTCACTGCATCCCATGTCCCTCAGTCACTGCATCCCATTTCACTCTGTCACTGCATCTCATTTCCGTCAGTTACTGCATCATATTTCCATCAAACAAGGCATCTCATTTCACTGAGTCACTGCATCGCATTTCACTCAGTCAGTGCTTCCCATTTCCGTCAGTCACTCCATCCCATTTCCCTCAGTCGCAGCATCCCATTTCCCACAGACACTGCATTTCCTTTCCTTAAGTCACTGCATCCCATTTCCCTCAGTCACTGCATCTCATTTCACTCGGTCACTGCATCCCATTTCCCTCAGTCACTGCATCCCATTTCACTCAGTCACTGCATCACATTTTACTCAGTCACTGCATCCCATTTCACTCAGTCACTGGATCTCCTTCACCATAGTCACTGCATCCCATTTCCATCAGTCACAGTTTCCCGTATCTCACAGGCGCTGCATTCAATTTCCGACACTCACTGCATCCCATTTCCCAGAATCACAGCGACTCCTTTCCCTCAGTCACTGCATCTCATTTCACTCAGTCACTGCATCCCATTTCCCACAGTCACTGCATCCCATTTCCCTCAGTCAATGCATCCCATGTCCCTCAGTCACTGCATCCCATTTCACTCAGTCAGTGCGTCCCATTTCGCTCAGGCACTGTATCCCATTTCCGTCACTCACTGCACCCCGAGTCCGCTCGGGCATTGCACCCCGATGAACTCAGTCACTCCTTCCTGTTACCTCAGTCACTGAATCCCATTTCCCTCAGGTTCTGCATCACATTTCCATCAGATACTGCAGCTCATGTCACTCTGTCACTGCATCCCATTTCCCTCAGTCACTGCATCCCATTTCCCTCAGTCACTGCATCCCATTTCCCTCAGTCACTGCATCCCATTTCACTCAGTCACTGCATCCCATTTCACTCAGTCACTGCATCCCATTTCCCAGAATCACAGCGACTCCTTTCCCTCAGTCACTGCATCTCATTTCACTCAGTCACTGCATCCCATTTCCCACAGTCACTGCATCCCATTTCCCTCAGTCAATGCATCCCATGTCCCTCAGTCACTGCATCCCATTTCACTCAGTCAGTGCGTCCCATTTCGCTCAGGCACTGTATCCCATTTCCGTCACTCACTGCACCCCGTGTCCGCTCGGGCATTGCACCCCGATGAACTCAGTCACTCCTTCCTGTTACCTCAGTCACTGAATCCCATTTCCCTCAGGTTCTGCATCACATTTCCATCAGATACTGCAGCTCATGTCACTCTGTCACTGCATCCCATTTCCCTCAGTCACTGCATCCCATTTCCCTCAGTCACTGCATCCCATTTCCCTCAGTCACTGCATCCCATTTCCCTCAGTCACTGCATCCCATTTCACTCAGTCACTGCATCCCATTTCACTCAGTCACTGCATCCCATTTCACTCAGTCACTGCATCCCATTTCACTCAGTCACTGCATCTCCTTCGCCACAGTCACAGCATCCCACTTCAAGCAGTCACTGCATCACATTTCACTCAGTCACTGCATCCCATTTCACTCAATGACTGCATCTCCTTCCCCACAGTCACTGCGTCCAATTTCGATCAGTCACTGTTTCCCGTATCTCACAGATGCTGCATTCAATTTCCCACACTCACTGCATCCACATTTCCCATCGTGACAGCATCTCCTTTCCCTCAGTCACTGCATCCCATTTCCGTCAGTCACTGCATCCAATTTCCCTCAGTCACTCTTTCCCAGTACCTCAGTCACTGCATCCTATTTCCCTCAATTACTGCATCACATTGCACTCAGGCACTGTATCCCATTTCCCTCAGTCACTGCACCCCAAGCCCGCTCGGGTACTGCATCACTATTCACTCAGTCACTGCATCCCATGTCCCACAGTAACTGCATCACATTTCCATCAGTCACTACATCTCATTTCACTAATTCACTGCATCCCATTTCACGCAGTCACAGCATCTCATTTCACTCGGTCACTGCATCCCATTTCCCTCAGTCATTGCATCCCAATTCTCTCAGTCATTGCATCCCAATTCTCTCAGTCACTGCATCCCATGTCCGTGTGTCACTGCATCCCATGTCCCTCAGTCACTGCATCACATGTCCCTCAGACACTGCATCTCATTTCACTCAGTCACTGCATCCCATTTCCCTCAGTCACTGCATCCCATGTCCCTCAGTCACTGCATCCCATGTCCCTCAGTCACTGCATCCCATTTCACTCTGTCACTGCATCTCATTTCCGTCCAATTACTGCATCATATTTCCATCAAACAAGGCATCTCATTTCACTCAGTCACTGCATGTCATTTCACTCAGTCACTGCATCCCATTTCCCTCAGTCACTGCATCCCATGTCCTTCAGTTACTGCATCCCATGTCCCTCAGTCACTGCATCCCATGTCCCTCAGTCACTGCATCCCATTTCACTCTGTCACTGCATCTCATTTCCGTCAGTTACTGCATCATATTTCCATCAAACAAGGCATCTCATTTCTCTGAGTCACTGCATCGCATTTCACTCAGTCAGTGCTTCCCATTTCACTCAGTCACTGCATCCCATTTCCCTCAGTCACTGCGTCCCATTTCACTCAGTGATGCGTCCAATTTCAGTCAGTGACTGCAACACATGTCGCTCAGAGACTGCATCCCATTTCACTCAGAGACTGCATCCCATTTCACTCAGAGACTGCATCCCATTTCACTCAGAGACTGCATCCCATTTCACTCAGTCACTGCATCCCATTTCCCTCAGTCACTGCATCCCATTTCACTAAGGCACTGTATCCCATTTCCCTCACTCACTGCACCGCAAGTCCGCTCGGGCACTGCATCCCCATGAACTCAGTCACTCATTCCCACTACCTCAGTCACTGCATCCCATTTCCCTCAGTCACGGCATCCCATTTCCCTCAGTCACTGCATCCCATTTCCCTCAGTCACTGCATCCCATTTCCCTCAGTCACTGCATCCCATTTCACTCAGTCACTGCATCACATTTCCCTCAGCCACTGCATCCCATTTCACTCAGTGACTGCATCACAGTTCACCCAGTGACTGCATCACAGTTCACTCAGTGACTGAATCACAGTACACTCAGTGAGTGCATCATATTTCACTCAGTGACGGAATCACATTTCACTCAGTGACTGAATCACATTTCACTGAGTCACTGCATCCCATTTCACACAGTCACTGCATCCCATTTCCCACCATCACAGCATCTTCTTTCCCACAGTCTCTGCATCTCATTTCAATCAGTGATTGCATCCTACTTCACAAAAATAGTGCATCCCATTTTGCTCAGTCACTGCATCTCATTTCACTCGGTCACTGCATCCCATTTCCCTCAGTCACAGCACCCCAAGCCCGCTCGGGCACTGATTCCCTATTAACTCAGTCACTCCTTCCAAGTACCTCTGTCACTGCAGCTCATGTCACTCTGTCACTGCATCACATTTCCATCAGACAGTGCATCTCCTTTCACTCAGTCACTGCATCCCATTTCCCTCAGTCACTGCATCCCATGTCCCTCAGTCACTGCTTCCAATGTCCCTCAGTCACTGCTTCCCATGTCCCTCAGTCACTGCTTCCCATGTCCCTCAGTCACTGCTTCCCATGTCCCTCAGTCACTGCTTCCCATTTCACTCAGTCACTGCATCCCATTTCACTCAATCACTGCATCCCATTTCACTCAGTCACTGTATCCCATTTCCCTCAGTCACTGCATCTCCTTCACCACAGTCACTGCATCCCATTTCACTCAGTCACTGCATCACATTTCCCTCAGCCACTGCATCCCATTTCACTCAGTGACTGCATCACAGTACACCCAGTGACTGCATCACAGTTCACTCAGTGACTGCATCACAGTACACTCAGTGAGTGCATCATATTTCACTCAGTGACTGAATCACATTTCACTGAGTCACTGCATCCCATTTCACACAGTCACTGCATCCCATTTCCCACCATCACAGCATCTTCTTTCCCACAGTCTCTGCATCTCATTTCAATCAGTGATTGCATCCTACTTCCCAAAAACAGTGCATCCCATTTTGCTCAGTCACTGCATCTCATTTCACTCGGTCACTGCATCCCATTTCCCTCAGTCACTGCACCCCAAGCCCGCTCGGGCATGGATTCCCTATTAACTCAGTCACTCCTTCCCAGTACCTCTGTCACTGCATCACATTTCCATCAGACAGTGCATCTCCTTTCACTCAGTCACTGCATCCCATTTCCCTCAGTCACGGCATCCCATTTCACTAAGACAGTGCATCCCATTTCTCTCAGCCACTGTATCCCATTTCCCTCAGTCACTGTACTCCAAACCGGCTCGGGCACTGTATCCCTATTAACTCAGTCACTGCATCCCATTTCACTCAGTCACTGCATCGCTTTTCACTCTGTCACTGCATCTCATTTCCATCAGTTACTGCATCATATTTCCATCAAACAAGGCATCTCATTTCACTCAGTCACTGCATCGCATTTCACTCTGTCAGTGCTTCCCATTTCACTTAGTCACTGCATCCCATTTCACTCAGTCACTGCATCTCCTTCACCATAGTCACTGCATCCCATTTCCATCACTCACTGTTTCCCTTATCTCACAGACGCTGCATTCAATTTCCCACACTCACTGCATCCCATTTCCCATCGTCACAGCATCTCCTTTCCCTCAGTCACTGCATCTCATTTCACTCAGTCACTGCAACCCATTTCACTCGTCACTGCCACCCATTTCGCTCAGTCACTGCATCCCATTTCACTCAGTCACTGCATCACATTTCACTCAGTCACTGCATCACATTTCACTCAGTCACTGCATCCCAATTCACTCCATCACAGCATCTCCCTCACCTCAGTCACCGCATCCCATTTCGATCAGTCACTGCATCCCATTTCCACCAGTTACAGCATCCCATTTCACTCTGCCACTGCATCCCATTTCACTAAGACAGTGCATCCCATTTCTCTCAGCCACTGTATCCCATTTCCCTCAGTCACTGTACTCCAAGCCGGCTCGGGCACTGCATCCCTCTTAACTCAGTCACTCCTTCCCAGGACCTCAGTCACTGCATCCCATGTCCCACAGTAACTGCATCCAATTTCCATCAGTCACTGCATCTCATTTCACTCATTAACTGCATCCCATTTCAATCAGACACTGCATCCCATCTCACTCAGACACTGCATCCCATCTCACTCAGTCACTGCATCCCATTTCCCTCAGTCACTGCATCCCATTTCCCTCAGTCACTGCATCCCATTTCCATTCGTCACTGGTTCCCGTATCTCACAGGCGCTGCATTCAATTTCCGACACTCACTGTATCCCATTTCCCACAGACACAGCATCTCCCTTCTCTCAGACTCTGCATCTCACTTCAATCAGTGATTGCATCCTACTTCCCACAAATACTGCATCCCATTTCCCTCAGTCACTGCATCCCATTTCACTCAGTCACTGCATCCCATTTCCGTCAGTTACTGCATCATATTTCCATCAAACAATGCATCTCATTTCACTCAGTCAGTGCATCCCATTTCCCTCAGTCAGTGCATCCCATTTCACTCAGTCACTGCATCCCATTTCACTCAGTCACTGCATCCCATTTCACTCAGTCACTGCATCCCATTTCACTCAGTCACTGCATCCCATTTCACTCAGTCACCGCAACCCATTTCGCTCAGTCACTGCATCCCATTTCCGTCAGTCACTGCATCCCATTTCCCTCAGTCGCAGCATCCCATTTCCCACAGACACTGCATTTCCTTTCCTTAAGTCACTGCATCCCATTTCCCTCAGTCACTGCATCTCATTTCACTCGGTCACTGCACCCCATTTCCCTCAGTCACTGCATCCCATTTCACTCAGTCACTGCATCACATTTTACTCAGTCACTGCATCACATTTTACTCAGTCACTGCATCACATTTTACTCAGTCACTGCATCCCATTTCACTCAGTCACTGGATCTCCTTCACCATAGTCACTGCATCCCATTTCCATCAGTCACAGTTTCCCGTATCTCACAGGCGCTGCATTCAATTTCCGACACTCACTGCATCCCATTTCCCAGAATCACAGCGACTCCTTTCCCTCAGTCATTGCATCTCATTTCACTCAGTCACTGCATCCCATTTCCCACAGTCACTGCATCCCATTTCCCTCAGTCAATGCATCCCATGTCCCTCAGTCACTGCATCCCATTTCACTCAGTCACTGCATCCCATTTCACTCAGTCACTGCATCCCATTTCACTCAGTCACTGCATCCCATTTCACTCAGTCACTGCATCTCATTTCACTCAGCCATTGCATCCCATTTCACTCAGTGACTGCATCACAGTTCACTCAGTGACTGCATCACAGTTCACTCAGTGACTGCATCACAGTTCACTCAGTGACTGAATCACAGTACACTCAGTGAGTGCATCATATTTCACTCAGTGACGGAATCACATTTCACTGTGTCACTGCATCCCATTTCGCTCAGTCACTGCATCTCATTTCACTCGGTCACTGCATCCCGTTTCCCTAAGTCACTGCATCCCATTTCCCTCAGTCACTGCATCTCATTTCCGTAAGTTACTGCATCATACTTCCATCAAACAATGCATCTCATTTCACTCAGTCACTGCAGCTCATGGCACTCTGTCACTGCATCCAATTTCCATCAGTCAGTGCATCTCATTTCACTCATTCACTGCATCGCATTTCACTCAATCACTGCATCACATTTCACTCAGTGATGCATCCCATTTCACGCAGTCACTGTACCGCATTTCACGCAGTCACTGCACCGCATTTCACGCAGACACTGCATCCCATTTCCCTAAGTCACTGCATCCCATTTCCCTCAGTCACTGCATCTCATTTCCGTCAGTTACTGCATCATACTTCCATCAAACAATGCATCTCATTTCACTCAGTCAATGCAGCTCATGTCACTCTGTCACTGCATCCAATTTCCATCAGTCAGTGCATCTCATTTCACTCATTCACTGCATCCCATTTCACTCAGTCACTGCATCGCATTTCACTCAGTCACTGCAGCGCATTTCACTCAGTCACTTCATCCCATTTCACACAGTCACTTCATCCCATTTCACTCAGTCACTTCATCCCATTTCACTCAGTCACTTCATCCCATTTCTCTCAGTCACTGCAGCCCATTTCACGCAGTCACTGCAGCCCAATTCACTCAGTCACTCCATCTCATTTCATTCAGTCACTGCATCTCATTTCACTCAGTCACTGCATCTCATTTCATTCAGCCACTGCATCTCATTTCATTCAGCCACTGCATCCCATTTCACTCAGTAACTGCATCACATTTCACTCAGTGACTAAATCACATTACACTCAGTCACTGCGTCCCATTTCACGTCATCACTGCATCCCATTTCACGCAGTCACTGCATCCCATTTCACGCAGTCACTGCATCCCATTTCCCTCAGTCACAGCATCTCATTTCACTCGGTCACTGCATCCCATTTCCCTCAGTCATTGCATCCCAATTCTCTCAGACACTGCATCCCATGTCCGTGTGACAGTGCATCCCATGTCCGTGTGTCACTGCATCCCATGTCCCTCAGTCACTGCATCACATGTCCCTCAGACACTGCATCTCATTTCACTCAGTCACTGCATCCCATTTCCCTCAGTCACTGCATCCCATGTCCCTCAGTCACTGCATCCCATTTCACTCTGTCACTGCATCTCATTTCCGTCAGTTACTGCATCATATTTCCATCAAACAAGGCATCTCATTTCACTCAGTCACTGCATCGCATTTCACTCAGTCAGTGCTTCCCATTTCACTCAGTCACTGCATCCCATTTCCCTCAGTCACTGCATCCCATTTCCCTCAGTCACTGCGTCCCATTTCACTCAGTGATGCGTCCAATTTCAGTCAGTGACTGCAACACATTTCGCTCACAGACTGCATCCCATTTCACTCAGAGACTGCATCCCATTTCACTCAGAGACTGCATCCCATTTCACTCAGAGACTGCATCCCATTTCACTCAGTCACTGCATCCCATGTCCCTCAGTCACTGCATCCCATTTTACTCAATCACTGCATCCCATTTCACTCAGTCACTGTATCCCATTTCCCTCAGTCACTGCATCTCCTTCACCACAGTCACTGCATCCCATTTCACGCAGCCACTGCATCACATTTCACTCAGTCACTGCATTGTATTTTACTCACTCACTGCATCCCAATTCACTCAATCACTGCATCTCCTTCACCATAGTCACTGCATCCCATTTCCATCACTCACTGTTTCCCTTATCTCACAGACGCTGCATTCAATTTCCCACACTCACTGCATCCCATTTCCCATCGTCAAAGCATCCCCTTTCCCTCAGTCTCTGCGCCTCATTTCAATCAGTGATTGCATCCTACTTCCCAAAAATAATGCATCCCATTTCGCTCAGTCACTGCATCTCATTTCACTCAGTCACTGCATCCCATTTCACTCAGTCACTGCATCCCATTTTCCTCAGTCACTGCATCGCACTTCCCTCAGTCACTGCATCCCAATTCCGTCAGTCACTGCATCCCATTTCCCTCAGTCGCAGCATTCCATTTCCCACAGACACTGCATTTCCGTTCCTTAAGTCACTGCATCTCATTTCACTCAGTCACTGCATCTCATTTCACTCAGTCACTGCATCTCATTTCACTCAGTCACTGCATCCCATTTCACTCAGCCACTGCATCCCATTTCACTCAGCCACTGCATCCCATTTCACTCAGCCACTGCATCCCATTTCACTCAGCGACTGCATCACAGTTCACACAGTGACTGAATCACAGTACACTCAGTGAGTGCATCATATTTCACTCAGTGACGGAATCACCTTTCACTCAGTGAGTGAATCACATTTCACTGAGTCACTGCGTCCCATTTCACGCAGTCACTGCATCCAATTTCACGCAGTCACTGCATCCCATTGCACTCAGTCACTGCATCCCATTGCACTCAGTCACTGCATCCCATTGCACTCAGTCACTGCATCCCATTGCACTCAGTCACTGCATCCCATTGCACTCAGTCACTGCATCCCATTTCACTCAATCACTGCATCTCCTTCACCACAGTCACTGCATCCCATTTCACTCAGCCACTGCATCCCATTTCACTAAGACAGTGCATCCCATTTCTCTCAGCCACTGTATCCCATTTCCCTCAGTCACTGTACTCCAAGCCGGCTCGGGCACTGCATCCCTATTAACTCAGTCACTCCTTCCCAGGACCTCAGTCACTGAATCCCATGTCCCACAGTAACTGCATCCAATTTCCATCAGTCACTGCATCTCATTTCACTCATTAACTGCATCCCATTTCAATCAGACACTGCATCCCATCTCACTCAGTCACTGCATCCCATTTCCCTCAGTCACTGCATCCCATTTCCATTCGTCACTGGTTCCCGTATCTCACAGGCGCTGCATTCAATTTCCGACACTCACTGTATCCCATTTCCCATAGACACAGCATCTCCCTTCCCTCAGACTCTGCATCTCACTTCAATCAGTGATTGCATCCTACTTCCCACAAATACTGCATCCGATTTCGCTCAGTCACTGCATCTCATTTCACTTGGTCACTGCATCCCATTTCCCTCAGTCACTGCATCCCACTTCCCTCAGTCACTGCATCCCATTTCCGTCAGTTACTGCATCATATTTCCATCAAACAAAGCATCTCATTTCACTCAGTCAGTGCATCCCATTTCCCTCAGTCAGAGCATCCCATTTCACTCAGTCACTGCAACCCATTTCACTCAGTCACTGCAACCCATTTCGCTCAGTCACTGCAACCCATTTCCGTCAGTCACTCCATCCCATTTCCCTCAGTCGCAGCATCCCATTTCCCACAGACACTGCATTTCCTTTCCTTAAGTCACTGCATCCCATTTCCCTCAGTCACTGCATCTCATTTCACTCGGTCACTGCATCCCATTTCCCTCAGTCACTGCATCCCATTTCACTCAGTCACTGCATCACATTTTACTCAGTCACTGCATCACATTTTACTCAGTCACTGCATCACATTTTACTCAGTCACTGCATCCCATTTCACTCAGTCACTGGATCTCCTTCACCATAGTCACTGCATCCCATTTCCATCAGTCACAGTTTCCCGTATCTCACAGGCGCTGCATTCAATTTCAAACACTCACTGCATCCCATTTCCCAGAATCACAGCGACTCCTTTCCCTCAGTCACTGCATCTCATTTCACTCAGTCACTGCATCCCATTTCCCACAGTCACTGCATCCCATTTCCCTCAGTCAATGCATCCCATGTCCCTCAGTCAATGCATCCCATTTCACTCAGTCAGTGCGTCCCATTTCCGTCAGTCACTGCACCCCGAGTCCGCTCGGGCATTGCACCCCGATGAACTCAGTCACTCCTTCCTGTTACCTCAGTCACTGAATCCCATTTCCCTCAGGTTCTGCATCACATTTCCATCAGATACTGCAGCTCATGTCACTCTGTCACTGCATCCCATTTCCCTCAGTCACTGCATCCCATTTCCCTCAGTCACTGCATCCCATTTCACTCAGTCACTGCATCCCATTTCACTCAGTCACTGCATCCCATTTCACTCAGTCACTGCATCCCATTTCACTCAGTCACTGCATCTCCTTCGCCACAGTCACAGCATCCCACTTCAAGCAGTCACTGCATCACATTTCACTCAGTCACTGCATCGTATTTTACTCAGTCACTGCATCCCATTTCACTCAATGACTGCATCTCCTTCCCCACAGTCACTGCGTCCAATTTCGATCAGTCACTGTTTCCCGTATCTCACAGACGCTGCATTCAATTTCCCACACTCACTGCATCCACATTTCCCATCGTGACAGCATCTCCTTTCCCTCAGTCTCTGCATCGCATTTCACTCAGTGGTTGCATCCCATTTCCCTCAGTCACTGCATCCCATTTCCGTCAGTCACTGCATCCAATTTCCCTCAGTCACTCCTTCCCAGTACCTCAGTCACTGCATCCTATTTCCCTCAATTGCTGCATCACATTGCACTCAGGCACTGTATCCCATTTCCCTCAGTCACTGCACCCCAAGCCCGCTCGGGTACTGCATCACTATTCACTCAGTCACTGCATCCCATGTCCCACAGTAACTGCATCACATTTCCATCAGTCACTACATCTCATTTCACTAATTCACTGCATCCCATTTCACGCAGTCACTGCATCCCATTTCCCTCAGTCACAGCATCTCATTTCACTCGGTCACTGCATCCCATTTCACGCAGTCATTGCATCCCAATTCTCTCAGTCACTGCATCCCATGTCCCTGTGACAGTGCATCCCATGTCCGTGTGTCACTGCATCCCATGTCCCTCAGTCACTGCATCACATGTCCCTCAGTCACAGCATCTCATTTCACTCGGTCACTGCATCCCATTTCCCTCAGTCATTGCATCCCAATTCTCTCAGTCACTGCATCCCATGTCCGTGTGACAGTGCATCCCATGTCCGTGTGACAGTGCATCCCATGTCCGTGTGTCACTGCATCCCATGTCCCTCAGTCACTGCATCACATGTCCCTCAGACACTGCATCTCATTTCACTCAGTCACTGCATCCCATTTCCCTCAGTCACTGCATCCCATGTCCTTCAGTTACTGCATCCCATGTCCCTCAGTCACTGCATCCCATGTCCCTCAGTCACTGCATCCCATGTCCCTCAGTCACTGCATCCCATGTCCCTCAGTCACTGCATCCCATTTCACTCTGTCACTGCATCTCATTTCCGTCAGTTACTGCATCATATTTCCATCAAACAAGGCATCTCATTTCTCTGAGTCACTGCATCGCATTTCACTCAGTCAGTGCTTCCCATTTCACTCAGTCACTGCATCCCATTTCACTCAGTCACTGCATCCCATTTCACTCAGTCACTGCATCCCATTTCACTCAGTCACTGCATCCCATTTCACTCAGTCAGTGCTTCCCATGTCACTCAGTCACTGCATCCCATTTCCCTTAGTCACTGCATCTCATTTCACTCAGTCACTGCATCCCATTTCCCTCAGTCACTGCATCCCATTTCCCTAAGGCACTGTATCCCATCTCCATCACTCACTGCACCCCAAGTCCGCTCGGGCACTGCATCCCCATGAACTCAGTCACTCATTCCCACTTCCTCAGTAACTGCATCCCATTTCCCTCAGTCACTGTATCCCATTTCACTCAGTCACTGCATCACATTTCCCTCAGACACTGCATCCCATTTCCGTCAGCCACTGCATCCCATTTCACTCAGTGACTGCATCACAGTTCACTCAGTAACTGAATCACAGTACACTCAGTGAGTGCATCATATTTCACTCAGTGACGGAATCACATTTCACTCAGTGACTGAATCACATTTCACTGAGTCACTGCAGCCCATTTCACACAGTCACTGCATCCCATTTCCCATCGTCACAGCATCTCCTTTCCCACAGTCTCTGCATCTCATTTCAATCAGTGATTGCATCCTCCTTCCCAAAAATAGTGCATCCCATTTTGCTCAGTCACTGCATCTCATTTCACTCGGTCACTGCATCCCATTTCCCTTAGTCACTGCATCCCATTTCCCTCAGTCACTGCATCTCATTTCCGTCAGTTACTGCATCATATTTCCATCAAACAATGCATCTCATTTCACTCAGTCACTGCATCCCAATTCCCTCAGGTCACTGCATCCCATGTCCATGTGTCACTGCATCCCATGTCCGTGTGTCAATGCATCCCATGTCCCTCATTCACTGCATCCCATTTCCCTCAGTCACGGCATCCCATTTCCCTCAGTCACGGCATCCCATGTCCCTCAGTCACAGCATCCCATGTCCCTCAGTCACAGCATCCCATGTCCCTCAGTCACTGCATCCCATTTCACTCAGTCACTGCATCTCATTTCACTCAGCCATTGCATCCAATTTCACTCAGTGACTGCATCACAGTTCACTCAGTGACAGAATCACATTTCACTCAGTGACTGAATCACATTTCACTTCGTCACTGCATCCCATTTCACGCAGTCACTGCATCCCATTTCACGCAGTCACTGCATCCCATTTCACGCAGTCACTGCATCCCATTTCACTCAGTCACTGCATCCCATTTCACTCAGTCACTGCATCACATTTCACTCAGTCACTGCATCCCAATTCACTCCATCACTGCATCTCCTTCTCCACAGTCACAGCATCCCATTTCCATCAGTCACTGGTTCCCGTATCTCACAGACACTGCATTCAATTTCCGACACTCACTGTATCCCATTTCCCAAAGACACAGCATCTCCTTTCCCACAGTCTCTGCATCTCATTTCAATCAGTGATTGCATACTACTTCCCAAAAATACTGCATCCCATTTTGCTCAGTCACTGCATCTCATTTCATTCGGTCACTGCATCCCATTTCCCTCGGTCACTGCATCCTATTTCCCTCGGTCACTGCATCCTATTTCCCTCGGTCACTGCATCTCATTTCCCTCAGTCACTGCATCCCATTTCCCTCAGTCACTGCATCCCATTTCCAACAGTCACTGCATCGCATTTCACTCAGTCACTGCATCGCATTTCACTCAGTCACTGCATCCCCTTTCACTCAGTGACTGCAACACATTTCACTCACTGACTGCATCCCATTTCACTCACTGACTGCATCCCATTTCACTCACTGACTGCATCCCATTTCACTCACTGACTGCATCCCATTTCACTCAGTCACTTCATCCCATTTCACTCAGACACTTCATCCCATTTCACTCAGTCACTGCATCCCATTTCCATCTGTCACTGCATCCCATTTCCGTCAGTCACTGCATCCCATTTCACTCAGTGATGCATCCCATTTCACTCAGTCACTGAATCCCATTGCACTCAGTCACTGCATCCCATTTGAAGCAGTCACTGCATCCCATTTCACTCAGTCACTGCATCCCATTTCACTCAATCACTGCATCTCCTTCACCACAGTCACTGCATCCCATTTTCATCACTCACTGTTCCGTATCTCACAGACGCTACTTTCAATTTCCCACACTCACTGCATACCATTTCCCATAGTCTCAGCATCTCCTTTCTCTCAGTCACTGCATCTCATTTCACTCAGTCCCTGAATCCCATTCAACTCAGTGATGCATCACATTTCACTCAGAGACAGCAACAGATTTCACACAGTGACTGCAGCCCATTTCTCTCAGTCACTGCAACCCATTTCACGCAGTCACTGCAGCCCATTTCACTCAGTCACTCCATCTCATTTCCGTCAGTTACTGCATCATATTTTCATCAAACAATGCATCTCATTTCACTCAGTCACTGCAGCTCATGTCACTCTGTCACTGCATCCAATTTCCATCAGTCAGTGCATCTCATTTCACTCATTCACTGCATCGCATTTCACTCAGTCACTGCATTGCATTTCACTCAGTCACTGCATCGCATTTCACTCAGTCACTTCATCCAATTTCAATCAGTCACTACATCCCATTTCACTCAGTCACTGCATCTCATTTCACTCAGTGATGCATCCCATTTCACTCAGTGATGCATCCCATTTGAAGCAGTCACTGCATCCCATTTCACTCAATCACTGCATCTCCTTCACCATAGTGACTGCATCCCATTTTCATCACTCACTGTTCCCCGTATCTCACACACGCTGCATTCAATTTCCCACACTCACTGCATCCCATTTCCCACAGTCACAGCATCTCCTTTCCCACAGTCTCTGCATCGCGTTTCACTCAGTGATTGCATCCTACTTCCCAAAAATACTGAATCCCTTTTCCCTCAGTCACTGCATCTCATTTCACTCAGTCCCTGCATCTCATATCCCTCAGTCACTGCATCCCATTCAACTCAGTGGTGCATCACATTTCACTCAGTGACTACAACAGATTTCACTCAGTGACTGCAGCCCATTTCTCTCAGTCACTGCAGCCCATTTCTCTCAGTCACTGCAGCCCATTTCAATCAGTAATGCATCCCATTTCACTCAGTGACTGCATCCCATTTCCCGCAGACACTGCATCCCATTTCACTCAGTCACTGCATCCCATTTGAAGCAGTCACTGCATCCCATTTCACGCAGTCACTGCATCGCATTTCACGCAGTCACTGCATCGCATTTCACGCAGTCACTGCATCACATTTCACGCAGTCACTGCATCACATTTCACTCAGTCACTGCATCCCAGTTCACTCAGTCACTGCATCCCAGTTCACTCAGTCACTGCATCCCAGTTCACTCCGTCACTGCATCTCCTTCACCACAGTCACAGCATCCCATTTCCATAAGTCACTGGTTCCCGTATCACACAGACGCTGCATTCAATTTCCGACACTCACTGTATCCCATTTCCCATAGACTCAGCAACTCCTTTCCCACAGTCTCTGCATCTCATTTCAATCAGTGATTGCATCCTACTTCCCAAAAATACTGCATCCCATTTCGCTCGGTCACTGCATCTCATTTCACTCGGTCACTGCATCCCATTTCCCTTGGTCACTGCATCTCATTTCCATCAGTTACTGCATCATATTTCCATCAAACAATGCATCTCATTTCACTCAGTCACTGCAGCTCATGTCACTCTGTCACTGCATCCAATTTCCATCAGTCAGTGCATCTCATTTCACTCATTCACTGCATCGCATTTCACTCAGTCACTGCATTGCATTTCACTCAGTCACTGCATCACATTTCACTCAGTGACTGAATCATAGTTCACTCAGTGACTGAATCACAGTTCACTCAGTCACTGCATCCCATTGTCCTCAGTCACTGCATCCCATTTCCATCAGTCAGTGCATCCCATTTCCCACAGTCACTGCATCTCCGTTCCTCAATCACTGCATGTCATTTCACTCAGTCTCTGCAGCCCATTTCACCTCAGTCACTGCATCCCATTACCATCAGTCACTGCATCCCAGTACGCTCAGTCACTGCATCCCAGTACGCTCAGTCACTGCATCCCAGTACGCTCAGTCACTGCATCCCAGTACGCTCAGTCACAGCATCCCATTTCCCTCAGACACTGCATCCCATTTCCCTCAGACACTGCATCCCATTCCCCTCAGACACTGCATCCCATTCCCCTCAGACACTGCATCCCATTTCCCAAGGTCATTGCATCTCCTATCCCTCATTCACTGCATTCCATTAACCACAGTCACTGCATCGCGTTACCCTCAGTCACTGCATCACATTACCCTCAGCCAGAGCATCCAATTTCCCACATTCACTGCATCTCCTTTCCCACAGTCAATGCTTCACATTCCACTGAGTCACTGCATCCCATTTCACTCAGTGACTGCAACCCATTACCCTCAGTCACTGCATCCCATTTCACTCAGTCACTGCATCCCATTAACTTCAGTCGCAGGATCCCATTTCAAACAGACACTGCATCCCATTTCCCTCAGTCACTGCATCCCATTTCCCTCAGTCACTGCATCCCATTTCCCTCAGTCACTGCATCCCATTTCCATCATTCTTGGCATCTCATTTCCCTCAGTCACTGCATCCCATTTCCCTCAGTCACTGCAGCCCATTTCCCTCAGTCACTGCATCGCATTTCACTCAGTCACTGCATCGCATTTCACTCAGTCACTGCATCACATTTCACTCAATCACTGCATCCCATGTCCCACATTCACTGCATCCCATTTCCATCAGCCACTGTTTCCCCGATCTCTCAGACGCTGTATTCAATTTCCCACACTCAATGCATGCATTCCCCTCAGTCACTGCATCCCATGTCCCTCAGTCACTGCATCCCATTTCCCTCAGTCACTGCGTCTCATTTCACTCAGTCACTGCGTCTCATTTCACTCAGTCACTGCGTCTCATTTCACTCAGTCACTGCGTCTCATTTCACTCAGCCACTGCATCACAGTTCACTCAGTGACTGAATCATAGTTCACTCAGTGACTGAATCACAGTTCACTCAGTCACTGCATCCCATTGTCCTCAGTCACTGCATCCCTTTTCCATCAGTCAGTGCATCCCATTTCCCACAGTCACTGAATCTCCGTTCCTCAATCACTGCATGTCATTTCACTCAGTCTCTGCAGCCCATTTCACCTCAGTCACTGCATCCCATTACCATCAGTCACTACATCCCATTACCCTCAGTCACTGCATCCCAGTACGCTCAGTCACAGCATCCCATTTCCCTCAGACACTGCATCCCATTTCCCTCAGACACTGCATCCCATTTCCCTCAGACACTGCATCTGATTTCCATCAGTCACTGCATCCCATTTCCCTCAGTCATTGCATCCCATTTCCCACAGTCATTGCATCTCCTATCCCTCATTCACTGCATTCCATTAACCACAGTCACTGCATCGCGTTACCCTCAGTCACTGCATCACATTACCCTCAGCCAGAGCATCCCATTTCCCACATTCACTGCATCTCCTTTCCCTCAGTCAATGCTTCACATTCCACTGAGTCACTGCATCCCATTCCACAGTGTCACAGAATCCCATTTCACTCAGTGACTGCAACCCATTACCCTCAGTCACTGCATCCCATTTCACTCAGTCACTGCATCCCATTAACTTCAGTCGCAGGATCCCATTTCAAACAGACACTGCATCCCATTTCCCTCACTCACTGCATCCCATTTCCATCAGCCACTGTTTCCCCTATCTCTCAGACGCTGTATTCAATTTCCCACACTCACTGCATGCATTCCCCTCAGTCACTGCATCCCATGTCCCTCAGTCACTGCATCCCATTTCCCTCAGTCACTGCATCCCATGTCCCTCAGTCACTGCATCCCATGTCCCTCAGTCACTGCATCCCATTGTCCTCAGTCACTGCATCCCATTTCACTCAGTCACTGCATCCCATTTCACTCAGTCACTGCAACACATTTCACTCAGTCACTGCATCCCATTTCCGTCAGTCACTGCATCCCATTTCACTCAGTCACTGCATCCCATTTGTAGCAGTCACTGCATCCCACTTCACGCAGTCACTGCACCGCATTTCACGCAGTCACTGCACCGCATTTCACGCAGACACTGCATCCCATTTCACTCAATCACTGCATCTCCTTCACCATAGTCACTGCATCCCATTTTCATCACTCACTGTTCCCCGTATCTCACACACGCTGCATTCAATTTCCCACACTCACTGCATCCCATTTCCCACAGTCACAGCATCTCCTTTCCCACAGTCTCTGGATCGCATTTCACTCAGTGATTGCATCCTACTTCCCAAAAATACTGAATCCCTTTTCCCTCAGTCACTGCATCTCATTTCACTCAGTCCCTGCATCTCATATCCCTCAGTCACTGCATCCCATTCCACTCAGTGATGCATCACATTTCACTCAGTGACTGCAACACATTTCACTCAGTGACTGCATTTCATTTCACTCAGTCCCTGCATCTCATATCCATCAGTCACTGCATCCCATTCAACTCAGTGATGCATCACATTTCAGTCAGTGACTACAACAGATTTCACTCAGTGACTGCAGCCCATTTCTCTCAATCACTGCAGCCCATTTCTCTCAGTCACTGCAGCCCATTTCTCTCAGTCACTGCAGCCCATTTCAATCAGTAATGCATCCCATTTCACTCAGTGACTGCAACACATTTCACTCAGTCACTGCAGCCCATTTCACTCAGTCACTGCATCCCATTTCACTCAGGCACTGCATCCCATTTCACTCAGGCACTGCATCCCATTTCACTCAGGCACTGCATCCCATTTCCCTCAGTCAAAGCGTCCCAATTCCCTCAGTCAAAGCGTCCCATTTCCCTCAGTCAAAGCGTCCCATTTCCCTCAGTCAAAGCGTCCCATTTCCCTCAGTCAAAGCGTCCCATTTCACTCAGTCACTGCAGCCCATTTCAATCAGTAATGCATCCCATTTCACTCAGTGACTGCATCACATTTCACTCAGTGACTGCAGCCCATTTCTCTCAGTCACTGCAGCCCATTTCTCTCAGTCACTGCATCCCATTTGAAGCAGTCACTGCATCGCATTTCACGCAGTCACTGCATCCCATTTCACGCAGTCACTGCATCCCATTTCACGCAGTCACTGCATCCCATTTCCCTCAGTCACTGCAGCCCGTTTCCCTCAGTCACTGCATCGCATTTCACTCAGTCACTGCATCACATTTCACTCAGTCACTGCATCACATTTCACTCAGTCACTGCATCACATTTCACTCAATCACTGCATCACATTTCACTCAATCACTGCATCCCATGTCCCACATTCACTGCATCCCATTTCCATCAGCCACTGTTTCCCCTATCTCTCAGACGCTGTATTCAATTTCCCACACTCACTGCATGCATTCCCCTCAGTCACTGCATCCCATTTCACTCAGTCACTGCATCCCATTTGTAGCAGTCACTGCATCCCACTTCACGCAGTCACTGCACCGCATTTCACGCAGTCACTGCACCGCATTTCACGCAGACACTGCATCCCATTTCACTCAATCACTGCATCTCCTTCACCATAGTCACTGCATCCCATTTACATCACTCACTGTTCCCCGTATCTCACACACGCTGCATTCAATTTCCCACACTCACTGCATCCCATTTCCCACAGTCACAGCATCTCCTTTCCCACAGTCTCTGGATCGCATTTCACTCAGTGATTGCATCCTACTTCCCAAAAATACTGAATCCCTTTTCCCTCAGTCACTGCATCTCATTTCACTCAGTCCCAGCATCTCATATCCCTCAGTCACTGCATCCCATTCCACTCAGTGATGCATCACATTTCACTCAGGGACTGCAACACATTTCACTCAGTGACTGCATTTCATTTCACTCAGTCCCTGCATCTCATATCCATCAGTCACTGCATCCCATTCAACTCAGTGATGCATCACATTTCAGTCAGTGACTACAACAGATTTCACTCAGTGACTGCAGCCCATTTCTCTCAATCACTGCAGCCCATTTCTCTCAGTCACTGCAGCCCATTTCTCTCAGTCACTGCAGCCCATTTCTCTCAGTAATGCATCCCATTTCACTCAGTGACTGCAACACATTTCACTCAGTGACTGCAACACATTTCACTCAGTGACTGCAACACATTTCACTCAGTCACTGCAGCCCATTTCACTCAGTCACTGCAGCGCATTTCACTCAGTCACTGCATCCCATTTCACTCAGGCACTGCATCCCATTTCACTCAGGCACTGCATCCCATTTGAAGCAGTCACTGCATCGCATTTCACGCAGTCACTACATCGCATTTCACGCAGTCACTGCATCGCATTTCACGCAGTCACTGCATCCCATTTCACGCAGTCACTGCATCCCATTTCACGCAGTCACTGCATCCCATTTCACTCAGTCACTGCATCCTATTTCACTCAATCACGGCATCTCCTTCACCACAGTCACTGCATCCCATTTCCATCAGTCACTGGTGCCCGTATCTCACAGACGCTGCATTCAATTTCCCACACTCACTGCATCCCATTTCCCATAGACACAGCATCTCCTTTCCCTCATTCTCTGCATCTCATTTCAATCAGTGATTGCATCCTACTTCCCACAAATACTGCATCCCATTTCCCTCAGTCACTGCATCTCATTTCAATCGGTCACTGCAACCCATTTACAACAGTCACTGCATCCGATTTCCCGCAGTCACTGCATCCCACTTCCCTCAGTCAGTGCATCCCATGTCCCTCACTCACTGCATCCCATGTCCCTCACTCACTGCATCCCATTTCACTAAGACAGTGCGTCTCATTTCTCTCAGCCACTGTATCCCATTTCCCTCAGTCACTGTACCCCAAGCCCGTTCGGGCACTGAATCCCTATTAACTCAGTCACTCCTTCCCAGGACCTCAGCCACTGCATCCCATGTCCCACAGTAACTGCATCGCAATTCCATCAGGCACTGCAGCTCATGTCACTCAGTCACTGCATCCCATTTCACTCAGTCACTGCAACACATTTCACTCACTGACTGCATCCCATTTCCGTCAGTCACTGCATCCCATTTCACTCAGTCACTGCATCCCATTTGTAGCAGTCACTGCATCCCACTTCACGCAGTCACTGCACCGCATTTCACGCAGTCACTGCACCGCATTTCACGCAGTCACTGCACCGCATTTCACGCAGTCACTGCACCGCATTTCACGCAGACACTGCATCCCATTTCACTCAATCACTGCATCTCCTTCACCATAGTCACTGCATCCCATTTTCATCACTCACTGTTCCCCGTATCTCACACACGCTGCATTCAATTTCCCACACTCACTGCATCCCATTTCCCACAGTCACAGCATCTCCTTTCCCACAGTCTCTGGATCGCATTTCACTCAGTGATTGCATCCTACTTCCCAAAAATACTGAATCCCTTTTCCCTCAGTCACTGCATCTCATTTCACTCAGTCCCTGCATCTCATATCCCTCAGTCACTGCATCCCATTCCACTCAGTGATGCATCACATTTCACTCAGTGACTGCAACACATTTCACTCAGTGACTGCATTTCATTTCACTCAGTCCCTGCATCTCATATCCATCAGCCACTGCATCCCATTCAACTCAGTGATGCATCACATTTCAGTCAGTGACTACAACAGATTTCACTCAGTGACTGCAGCCCATTTCTCTCAATCACTGCAGCCCATTTCTCTCAGTCACTGCAGCCCATTTCTCTCAGTCACTGCAGCCCATTTCAATCAGTAATGCATCCCATTTCACTCAGTGACTGCAACACATTTCACTCAGTGACTGCATCCCATTTCACTCAGTGACTGCAACACATTTGACTCAGTCACTGCATCCCATTTCACTCAGGCACTGCATCCCATTTCACTCAGGCACTACATCCCATTTCCCTCAGTCAAAGCGTCCCAATTCCCTCAGTCAAAGCGTCCCTTTTCCCTCAGTCAAAGCGTCCCATTTCCCTCAGTCATTGCGTCCCATTTCACTCAGTCACTGCAGCCCATTTCAATCAGTAATGCAACCCATTTCACTCAGTGACTGCATCACATTTCACTCAGTGACTGCAGCCCATTTCTCTCAGTCACTGCAGCCCATTTCTCTCAGTCACTGCATCCCATTTGAAGCAGTCACTGCATCGCATTTCACGCAGTCACTGCATCCCATTTCACGCAGTCACTGCATCCCATTTCACGCAGTCACTGCATCACATTTCACTCAGTCACTGCATCACATTTCACTCAATCACGGCATCTCCTTCACCACAGTCACTGCATCCCATTTCCATCAGTCACTGGTGCCCGTATCTCACAGACGCTGCATTCAATTTCCCACACTCACTGCATCCCATTTCCCATAGACACAGCATCTCCTTTCCCTCATTCTCTGCATCTCATTTCAATCAGTGATTGCATCCTACTTCCCACAAATACTGCATCCCATTTCCCTCAGTCACTGCATCTCATTTCAATCGGTCACTGCAACCCATTTACAACAGTCACTGCATCCGATTTCCCTCAGTCACTGCATCCCACTTCCCTCAGTCAGTGCTTCCCATGTCCCTCACTCACTGCATCCCATGTCCCTCACTCACTGCATCCCATTTCACTAAGACAGTGCGTCTCATTTCTCTCAGCCACTGTATCCCATTTCCCTCAGTCACTGTACCCCAAGCCCGTTCGGGCACTGAATCCCTATTAACTCAGTCACTCCTTCCCAGGACCTCAGCCACTGCATCCCATGTCCCACAGTAACTGCATCGCAATTCCATCAGGCACTGCAGCTCATGTCACTCTGTCACTGCATTCAATTTCCATCAGTCACTGCATCTCATTTCACTCATTAACTGCATCCCATTTCACTCAGACACTGCATCCCATCTCACTCAGACACTGCATCCCATCTCACTCAGACACTGCATCCCATCTCACTCAGACACTGCATCCCATCTCACTCAGACACTGCATCCCATCTCACTCAGACACTGCATCCCATCTCACTCAGACACTGCATCCCATCTCACTCAGACACTGCATCCCATCTCACTCAGACACTGCATCCCATCTCACTCAGACACTGCATCCCATCTCACTCAGACACTGCATCCCATCTCACTCAATGCTTCACTTTACACTCAGTCAGAGCATCCCATTACCATCCGTCACCGCGTCCCATTTCCTCATCACTGCATCTCCTTTCCACAGTCACTGCATCCCATTTCACTCAGTCACTGCATCCCATTTCACTCAGTCACTGCATCTCCTTTCCATCAGTCACTGCGTCCGATTTCACTCAGTCACTGCGTCCCATTTTCCATAGTCACTGCATCCCAATTACCAGTCACTGCATCCCCTTTCCCTCAGTCACTGCATCACATTTCCCTCAGTCACTGCATCACATTCCTCTCAGTCACTGCATCCCATTGTCCTCATTCACTGCATCCGATTCCCCTCAGTCACTGCATCCCATTTCACTCAGTCACTGCATCCCATTTCACTCAGTCACTGGATCCCATTTCCAACAGACACTGCATCCCATTTCCGTCAGTCACTGCATACCATTTCCATCAGTCACTGCATCCCAGTTCACTCAGTCTCGGCATCTCATTTCCCTCAGTTACTGCATCCCATTTCCCTCAGTCACTGCTTCCCATTTCCCTCAGTCACTGCATCCCATTTCCTCAGTCACTGCATCTCCTTTCCACAGTCACGGCAATCCCATTTCACTCAGTCACTGCATCCGACGTCCCTCATTCACTGCATCCCACGTCCCTCAGTCACTGCATCCCATTTCACTCAGTCACTGCATCCCATTTCACTCAGTCACTGCATCCCATTTCACTCAGTCACTGCATCCCATTTCACTCAGTCACTGCATCACATTTCCCTCAGCCACTGCATCACATTTCCCTCAGCCACTGCATCACATTTCCCTCAGCCACTGCATCACATTTCCCTCAGCCACTGCATCACATTTCCCTCAGCCACTGCATCCCATTTCACTCAGAGACTGCATCCCATTTCACTCAGTCACTGCATCACATTTCACTCAGACACTTCATCCCATTTCCCTAAGTCACTGCATCCCATTTCACTCAGTGATGCATCCCATTTCACTCAGAGACGGCATCCCATTTCACTCAGAGACGGCATCCCATTTCACTCAGTGATGCATCCCATTTCACTCAGTGATGCATCCCATTTCACTCAGTCACTACATCCCATTTCCCGCAGACACTGCATCCCATTTCACTCAGTCACTGCATCCCATTTCACTCAGTGATGCATCCCATTTGAAGCAGTCACTGCATCCCATTTCACGCAGTCACTGCACCGCATTTCACGCAGTCACTGCACTGCATTTCACGCAGACACTGCATCCCATTTCACTCTGTCACTGCATCTCCTTCACCATAGTCACTGCATCCCATTTTCATCACTCACTGTTCCCCGTATCTCACACACGCTGCATTCAATTTCCCACACTCACTGCATCCCATTTCCCACAGTCACAGCATCTCCTTTCCCACAGTCTCTGGATCGCATTTCACTCAGTGATTGCATCCTACTTCCCAAAAATACTGAATCCCTTTTCCCTCAGTCACTGCATCTCATTTCACTCAGTCCCTGCATCTCATATCCCTCAGTCACTGCATCCCATTCCACTCAGTGATGCATCACATTTCACTCAGTGACTGCAACACATTTCACTCAGTGACTGCATCTCATTTCACTCAGTCCCTGCATCTCATATCCCTCAGTCACTGCATCCCATTCAACTCAGTGATGCATCACATTTCACTCAGTGACTACAACAGATTTCACTCAGTCACTGCAGCCCATTTCTCTCAGTCACTGCAGCCCATTTCACTCAGTGACTGCAACACATTTCACTCAGTGATTGCATCCCATTTCACTCAGTGACTGCAACACATTTCACTCAGTGACTGCAGCCCATTTATCTCAGTGATTGCATCCCATTTCACTCAGTCACTGCATCCCATTTCACTCAGGCACTGCATCCCATTTCACTCAGGCCTTGCATCCCATTTCCCTCAGTCAAAGCGTCCCAATTCCCTCAGTCAAAGCGTCCCATTTCCCTCAGTCAAAGCGTCCCATTTCCCTCAGTCACTGTATCTCATGTCCATCAGTCACTGCATCCCATTCAACTCAGTGATGCATCACATTTCAGTCAGTGACGACAACAGATTTCACTCAGTGACTGCAGCCCATTTCTCTCAATCACTGCAGCCCATTTCTCTCAGTCACTGCAGCCCATTTCTCTCAGTCACTGCATCACATTTCACTCAGACACTGCATCACATTTCACTCAGACACTGCATCACATTTCACACAGTCACTGCATCCCATTTCACACAGTCACTGCATCACCTTCACCATAGTCACTGCATTCCATTTCCATCAGTCACTGTTTCCCGTATCTCACAGGCGCTGCATTCTATTTCCCACACTCACTGCATCCCATTTCCCATAGTCAGAGCATCTCCTTTCCTTCAGTCTCTGCATCGCATTTCACTCAGTCAGTGCTTCCCATGTCACTCAGTCACTGCATCCCATTTCACTCAGTCACTGCATCCCATTTCCCTCAGTCACTGCATCTCATTTCACTAAGGCACTGTATCCCATCTCCCTCACTCACTGCACCGCAAGTCCGCTCGGGCACTGCATCCCCATGAACTCAGTCACTCATTCCCACTACCTCAGTCACTGCATCCCATTTCCCTCAGGTACTGCATCACATTTCCATCAGACACTGCAGCTCATGTCACTCTGTCACTGCATCCCATTTCCCTCAGTCACTGCATCCCATTTCACTCAGTCATTGCATCACATTTCCCTCAGCCACTGCATCCCATTTCACTCAGTGACTGCATCACAGTTCAGTCAGTGACTGAATCACAGTACACTCAGTGAGTGATTCATATTTCACTCAGTGACGGAATCACATTTCACTCAGTGACTGAATCACATGTCACTGAGTCACTGCATCCCATTTCACACAGTCACTGCATCCCATTTCCCATCGTCACAGCATCTCCTTTCCCACAGTCTCTGCATCTCATTTCAATCAGTGATTGCATCCTACTTCCCAAAAATAGTGCATCCCATTTCGCTCAGTCACTGCATCTCATTTCACTCGGTCACTGCATCCCATTTCCCTCAGTCACTGCATCCCATTTCCCTCAGTCACTGCATCCCACGTCCCACAGTCACTGCATCCCACGTCCCACAGTCACTGCATCCCATTCCACTCAGTCACTGCATCCAATTTCACTCAGTCAGTGCGTCACATTTCACTCAGGCACTATATCCCATTTCCCTAAGTCACTGCACCCCAAGCCCACACGGGCACTGCATCCCTATTAACTCAGTCACTCCTTCCCAGTACCTCAGTCACTGCATCGCATTTCAGTCAGTCACTACATCCCATCACCCTCAGTCGCAGCATCCCATTTCCCACAGACACTGCATTTCCTTTCCCTAAGTCAGTGCATCTCATTTCCACCAGTCACTGCATCCCATTTCACACAGCCACTGCATCCCATTTCACACAGCCACGGCATCCCATTTCACTCAAAGCTTCACTTTACGCTCAGTCAGAGCATCCCATTTCCATCCGTCACCGCGTCCCATTTCCTCAGTCACTGCTTCTCCTTTCCACAGTCACGGCAATCCCATTTCACTCAGTCACTGCATCCCATTTCAATCAGTCACTGCGTCTCCATTCCATCAGTCACTGCGTCCCATTTCACTCAGTCACTGCGTCCCATTTCACTCAGTCACTGCGTCCCATTTCACTCAGTCACTGCGTCCCAATTCCCAGTCACTGCATCCCATTTCCCTCAGTCACTGCATCACATTTCCCTCAGTCACTGATTCCCATTGTCCTCAGTCACTGCATCCCATTTCACTCAGTCACTGCATCCCATTTCACTCAGTCACTGCATCCCATTTCACTCAGTCACTGCATCCCATTGTCCTCAGTCACTGCATCCCATTGTCCTCATTCGCTGCATCCCATTTCACTCAGTCACTGCATCCCATTACCCTCAGTCACTGCATCACATTTCAAGCAGTCACTGCATCCCATTTCACTCAGTCACTGCATCCCATTACCCTCAGTCACTGCATCCCATTACCCTCAGTCACTGCATCCCATTACCCTCAGTCACTGCATCCCATTACCCTCAGTCACTGCATCCCATTACCTTCAGTCGCAGGATCCCATTTCAAACAGACACTGCATCCCATTTCCGTCAGTCACTGCATCCCATTTCCCTCAGTCACTGCATCCCACTTCACTCAGTTACTGCATCCCACTTCACTCAGTTACTGCATCCCACTTCACTCAGTCACTGCATCCCATTTCGCTCAGTCACTGCATCCCATTTCGCTCAGACACTGCATCCCATTTCCGTCAGTCACTCCATCCCATTTCCCTCAGTCGCAGCATCCCATTTCCCACAGACACTGCATTTCCATTCCTTAAGTCACTGCAGCCCATTTCACTCAGTCAGTGCTCCCATTTCACTCAGTCACTGCTCCCATTTCCCTCAGTCACTGCATCGCATTTCACTCAGTCACTGCATCCCATTACCCTCAGTCACTGCATCCCATTACTTTCAGTCGCAGCATCCCATTTCCCACAGACACTGCATTTCCTTTCCCTTAGTCACTGCATCTCATTTCCACCAGTCACTGCATCCCATTTCACTCCCCACTGCATCCCATTTCACTCAGCCACTGCATCCCATTTCATTCAGCCACTGCATCTCAGTTCACATAGGCACCACATCCCAGTTCACAAAGTCACCGCATCCCAGTTCCGTCAGTCACTGCATCCCAGTTCCATCAGTCACTGTATCCGATTTCTATCAGTCACTGCGTGCATTTCACTCAGTCACTGCATCTCATTTCACTCATTCAGTGCATCCCATTTCACGCAGTCACTGTATCGCATTTCACTCAGTCACTGCATCCCATTTCACGAAGACAGTGCATCCCATTTCACTAAGACAGTGCATCTCATTTCTCTCAGCCACTGTATCCCATTTCCCTCAGTCACTGTACTCCAAGCCCGCTCGGGCACTGCATCCCTATTAACTCAGTCACTCCTTCCCAGGACCTCAGTCACTGCATCCCATGTCCCACAGTAACTGCATCCCATTTCAATCAGACACTGCATCCCAGTTCACTCAGTCACTGCATCCAATTTCCCTCAGTCACTGCATCCCATTTCATTCAGTCACTGGTTCCCGTATCTCACAGACGCTGCATTCAATTTCCGACACTCACGGTATCCCATTTCCCACTGCATCTCATTTCAATCAGTGATTGCATCCTACTTCCCACAAATACTGCATCCCATTTCGCTCAGTCACTGCATCTCATTTCACTTGGTCACTGCATCCAATTTCGCTCATTCACTGCATCCCATTTCCCTCAGTCACTGCATCTCATTTCCGTCAAACAATGCATCTCATTGCACTCAGTCACTGCATCCCATTTCACTCAGTCAGTGCATCGCATTTCACTCAGTCACTGCATCGCATTTCACTCAGTCACTGCATCCCATTTCACTCAGTCACTGCATCCCAATTCCCTCAGTCACTGCATCCCATGTCCGTGTGTCACTGCATCTCATTTCACTCAGTCACTGCATCCCATTTCACTCAGTCACTGCATCCCATTACCCTCAGTCACTGCATACCATTTCCATCAGACACTGCATCTCATTTCACTCAGTCACTGCATCCCATTTCGGTCAGTCACTGCATCCCTATTAACTCAGTCACTCCTTCCCAGTACCTCAGTCACTGCATCCCATTTCACTCAGTCACTGCATCCCATTTCACTCAGTCACTGCATCGCATTTCACTCAGTCACTGCATCGCATTTCACTCAGTCACTGCATCGCATTACCCTCAGTCGCAGCATCCCATTTCGCACAGACACTGCATTTCCTTTCCCTTCGTCACTGCATCTCATTTCCACCAGTCACTGCATCCCATTTCACTCCCCACTGCATCCCATTTCACTCAGCCACTGCATCCCATTTCACTCAGCCACTGCATCCCAGTTCACACAGTCACCACATCTCAGTTCACACAGTCACCGCATCCCAGTTCACACAGTCACCGCATCCCAGTTCACACAGTCACCGCATCCCACTTCACACAGTCACCGCATCCCAGTTCACACAGTCACCGCATCCCAGTTCCATCAGTCACTGTATCCGATTTCTATCAGTCACTGCGCGCATTTCACTCAGTCACTGCATCTCATTTCACTCATTCACTGCATCCCATTTCACGCAGTCACTGCATCCCATTTCACTCAGTCACTGCACCCCAAGCCCGCTCGGGCACTGCATCCCTAGAAACTCAGACACTCCTTCCCTGTACCTCAGTCACTGCATCGCATTTCACTCAGTCACTGCATCCCATTTCACTCAGTCACTGCATCCATTTCCATCAGTCAGTACATCCCATTACCCTCAGTCACTGCATCCCATTCCCCTCAGTCGCAGCATCCCATTACCCTCAGTCGCAGCATCCCATTTCCCACAGACACTGCATTTCATTTCCCTAAGACACTGCATCTTATTTCCACCAGTCACTGCATCCCATTTCATTCCCCACTGCATCTCATTTCACGCAGTCACTGCATCCCATTTCACTCAGTCACTGCATCCCATTTCACTCAGTCACTGCATCCCATTCCACTCAGTCACTGCATCCCATTCCACTCAGTCACTGCATCCCATTCCACTCAGTCAGTGCATCACATTTCCCTCAGTCACTGCATCCTATTTCCTCAGTCAATGCATCTCCTTTCCACAGTCACGGCAATTCCATTTCCATCAGTCACTGCATCCCATTACCCTCAGTCGCAGCATCCCATTTCCCACAGACACTGCATTTCCTTTCCCTGAGTCACTGCATCTCATTTCACGCAGTCACTGCATCCCATTTCACTCAGCCACTGCATCCCAGTTCACATAGTAACCGCATCCCACTTCACACAGTCACCACATCCCAGTTCACACAGTCACCGCATCCCAGTTCCGTCAGTCATTGCATCCCAGTTCCATCAGTCACTGTATCCGATTTCTATCAGTCACTGCGCGCATTTCACTCAGTCACTGCATCTCATTTCACTCATTTACTGCATCCCATTTCACGCAGTCACTGCATCCCATTTCCCTAAGTCACTGCACCCCAAGCCCGCTCGGGCATTGCACCCCTATTAATTCAGTCACTCCTTCCCAGTACCTGAGTCACTGTATCGCATTTCACTCAGCCACTGCATCCCAGTTCACACAGTCACCGCATCCCAGTTCACACAGTCACCGCATCCCAGTTCACACAGCCACAGCATCCCATTTCAAACAGTTACTGCATCTCATTTCACTCATTCAATGCTTCACATTCCATTCAGTCACCGCTTCCCATTACCCACAGTCACTGCATCTCCTTTCCTCAGTCATTGCATTCCATTTCACTCAGTCACTGCAGGCCATTTCCCTCAGTCACTGCATCCCATTACCATCAGTCACTACATCCCATTACCCTCAGTCACTGCACCACAGTACGCTCAGTCACAGCATCCCATTTCCAACAGTGACTGCATCCCATTGCCAACAGTCACTGCAATCCATTTCCAACAGTCACTGCATCCCATTTCCAAGAGTCAGTGTATCCCATTTCACTCAGCCACTGCATTCCACTTCACTCAGTCACTGCATCCCAAATCACTCAATCACTGCAGGCCATTTCACTCCTTGACTGCATCCCATTTCACTCATTGACTGCATCCCATTTCACTCTGACACTGCGTCCCGTTTCCCTCAGTCACTGCATCCCATTACCGTCCGTCACTCCATCCAATTACTGTCAGTCACCGCATCCCATTTCGATCAGTCACTGCATTCCATTTCCACCAGTTACTGCATCCCATTTCACTCAGCCACTGCATCCCATTTCACGAAGACAGTGCATCCCATTTCACTAAGACAGTGCATCTCATTTCTCTCAGCCACTGTATCCCATTTCCCTCAGTCACTGTACTCCAAGCCCGCTCGGGCACTGCATCCCATTAACTCAGTCACTCCTTCCCAGGACCTCAGTCACTGCATCCCATGTCCCACAGTAACTGCATCCCAATTCCATCAGGCACTGCAGCTCATGTCACTCTGTCACTGCATTCAATTTCCATCAGTCATTGCATCTCATTTCACTCATTAACTGCATCCCATTTCAATCAGACACTGCATCCCAGTTCACTCAGTCACTGCATCCAATTTCCCTCAGTAACTGCATCCCATTTCATTCAGTCACTGGTTCCCGTATCTCACAGACGCTGCATTCAATTTCCAACACTCACGGTATCCCATTTCCCACTGCATCTCATTTCAATCAGTGATTGCATCCTACTTCCCACTAATACTGCATCCCATTTCGCTCAGTCACTGCATCTCATTTCACTTGGTCACTGCATCCAATTTCGCTCATTCACTGCATCCCATTTCCCTCAGTCACTGCATCTCATTTCCGTCAAACAATGCATCCCATTTCACTCAGTCAGTGCATCGCATTTCACTCATTCACTGCATCGCATTTCACTCAGTCACTGCATCGCATTTCACTCAGTCACTGCATCGCATTTCACTCAGTCACTGCATCCCATTTCAGTCAGTCACTGCATCCCATTTCACTCAGTCACTGCATCCCAATTCCCTCAGTCACTACATCCCATGTCCGTGTGTCACTGCATCTCATTTCACTCAGTCACTGCATCGCATTTCACTCAGTCACTGCATCGCATTTCACTCAGTCACTGCATCGCATTTCACTCAGTCACTGCATCGCATTTCATTCAGTCAGTGCGTCACATTTCTCTCAGGCACTGTATCCCATTTCCCTAAGTCACTGCACCCCAAGCCCGCTCGGGCACTGCATCCCTATTAACTCAGTCACTCCTACCCAGTACCTCCGTCACTGCATCCCGTTTCACTCAGTCACTGCTTCCATTTCCATCAGTCATTGCACCCCATTACCCTCAGTCCCAGCATACCATTTCCCACAGACACTGCATTTCATTTCCCTAAGACACTGCATCTTATTTCCACCAGTCACTGCATCCCATTTCATTCCCCACTGCATCTCATTTCACGCAGTCACTGCATCGCATTTCACTCAGTCACTGCTTCCCATTTCACTCAGTCACTGCATCCCATTCCACTCAGTCACTGCATACCATTTCACTCAGTCAGTGCATCACATTTCCCTCAGTCACTGCATCCTATTTCCTCAGTCAATGCATCTCCTTTCCACAGTCACGGCAATTCCATTTCACTCAGTCACTGCGTCCCATTTCACTCAGCCACTGCGTCCCATTTCACTCAGTCACTGCATCCCATTTCACTCAGTCACTGCATCCCATTTCACTCAGTCACTGCATCGCATTTCACTCAGTCACTGCATCGCATTTCACTCACTCACTGCATCCCATTTCACTCAGTCACTGCATCCAATTACCCTCAGTCACTGCATCCCATTAACTTCAGTCGCAGGATCCCATTTCAAACAGACACTGCATCCCATCTCCGTCAGTCACTGCATCCCATTTCCCTCAGTCACTGCATACCATTTCCATCAGACACTGCATCTCATTTCACTCAGTCACTGCATCCCATTTCCGTCAGTCACTGCATCCCTATTAACTCAGTCACTCCTTCCCAGTACCTCAGTCACTGCATCGCATTTCACTCAGTCACTGCATCCCATTTCACTCAGTCACTGCATCCATTTCCATCAGTCACTGCATCCCATTACCCTCAGTCGCAGCATCCCATTTCGCACAGACACTGCATTTCCTTCCCCTTCGTCACTGCATCTCATTTCCACCAGTCACTGCATCCCATTTCACTCCCCACTGCATCCCATTTCACTCAGCCACTGCATCCCATTTCACTCAGCCACTGCATCACAGTTCACATAGTCACCGCATCCCAGTTCACACAGTCACCACATCCCAGTTCACACAGTCACCGCATCCCAGTTCCCTCAGTCATTGCATCCCAGTTCCATCAGTCACTGTATCCGATTTCTATCAGTCACTGCGCGCATTTCACTCAGTCACTGCATCTCATTTCACTCATTCACTGCATCCCATTTCACGCAGTCACTGCATCCCATTTCACTCAGTCACTGCATCCATTTCCATCAGTCAGTACATCCCATTACCCTCAGTCACTGCATCCCATTACCCCCAGTCGCAGCATCCCATTTCCCACAGACACTGCATTTCCTTTCCCTTAGTCATTGCATCTCATTTCCAGCAGTCACTGCATCCCATTTCACGCCCCACTGCATCCCATTTCACTCAGCCACTGCATCCCAGTTCACATAGTCACCGCATCCCACGTCACACAGTCACCACATCCCAGTTCACAAAGTCACCGCATCCCATTTCCATCAGTTACTGCATCCCAGTTCCATCAATCACTGTATCCGATTTCTATCAGTCACTGCATCTCATTTCACTCATTCACTGCATCCCATTTCATTCAGTCAGTGCGTCACATTTCACTCAGGCACTGTATCCCATTTCCCTAAGTCACTGCACCCCAAGCCCGCTCGGGCACTGCATCCCTATTAACTCAGTCACTCCTACCCAGTACCTCCGTCACTGCATCCCATTTCACTCAGTCACTGCTTCCATTTCCATCAGTCATTGCATCCCATTACCCTCAGTCCCAGCATACCATTTCCCACAGACACTGCATTTCATTTCCCTAAGACAGTGCATCTTATTTCCACCAGTCACTGCATCCCATTTCATTCCCCACTGCATCTCATTTCACGCAGTCACTGCATCGCATTTCACTCAGTCACTGCATCCCATTTCACTCAGTCACTGCATCCCATTCCACTCAGTCACTGCATCCCATTCCACTCAGTCACTGCATCCCATTCCACTCAGTCACTGCATACCATTTCACTCAGTCAGTGCATCACATTTCCCTCAGTCACTGCATCCTATTTCCTCAGTCAATGCATCTCCTTTCCACGGTCACGGCAATTCCATTTCACTCAGTCACTGCGTCCCATTTCACTCAGCCACTGCGTCCCATTTCACTCAGTCACTGCGTCCCATTTCCATCAGTCACTGCGTCCCATTTCCCACTGTCACTGCATCCCATTTCCCAGTCACTGCATCCCATTTCCCTCAGTCACTGCATCCCATTTCCCTCAGTAACTGCATCCCATTGCCCTCAGTCACTGCATCCCATTTCACTCAGTCACTGCATCCCATTTCACTCAGTCACTGCATCCCATTTCACTCAGTCACTGCATCCCATTTCACTCAGCCACTGCATCCCATTTCACTCAGCCACTGCATCCCAGTTCACACAGTCACCGCATCCCAGTTCACACAGTCACCGCATCCCATTTCCTTCAGTCACTGCATCCCAGTTCCATCAATCACTGTATCCGATTTCTATCAGTCACTGCGCGCATTTCCCTCAGTCACTGCATCTCATTTCACTCATTCACTGCATCCCATTTCACGCAGTCACTGCATCCCATTCCACTCATTCACTGCATCCCATTCCCCTCAGTCACTGCATCCCATTAACTTCAGTCGCAGGATCCCATTTCAAACAGACACTGCATCCCATCTCCGTCAGTCACTGCATCCCATTTCCCTCAGTCACTGCATCCCATTGCCCTCAGTCACTGCATCCCATTGCCCTCAGTCACTGCATCCCATTGCCCTCAGTCACTGCATCCCATTGTCCTCAGTCACTGCATCCCATTTCACTCAGTCACTGCATCCCATTTCACTCAGTCACTGCATCCCATTTCACTCAGTCACTGCACCCCATTTCACTCAGTCACTGCATCCCATTAACTTCAGTCGCAGGATCCCATTTCAAACAGACACTGCATCCCATTTCCCACAGTCACTGCATACCATTTCCATCAGTCACTGCATACCATTTCCATCAGTCACTGCATACCATTTCCATCAGTCACTGCATCTCATTTCACTCAGTCACTGCATCTCATTTGACTCAGTCACTGCATCCCATTTCACTCAGTCACTGCATCCCATTTCGCTCAGTCACTGCATCACTTGTCCGTCAGTCACTCCATCCCATTTCCCTCAGTCGCAGCATCCTATACCCCTCAGACACTGCATTTCCTTTCCTTAAGACACTGCATCGCATTTCACTCAGTCACTGCATCCCATTTCACTCAGTCACTGCATCCATTTCCATCAGTCACTGCATCCCATTACCCGGACACTGCATCCCATCACCCTCAGTCGCAGCATCCCATTTCCCACAGACACTGCATTTCCATTCCCTTAGTCACTGCATCTCATTTCCACCAGTCACTGCATCCCATTTCACTCCCCACTGCATCCCATTTCACTCAGCCACTGCATCCCAGTTCACGTAGTCACCGCATCCCACTTCACACAGTCACCACATCCCAGTTCACAAAGTCACCGCATCCCAGTTCCGTCAGTCACTGTATCCGATTTCTATCAGTCACTGCGCGCATTTCACTCAGTCACTGCATCCCATTTCACTCAGTCACTGCATCCCATTTCACTCAGTCACTGCATCCCATTCCACTCAGTCACTGCATCCCATTCCACTCAGTCACTGCATCCCATTCCACTCAGTCACTGCATCCCATTCCACTCAGTCACTGCATCCCATTCCACTCAGTCACTGCATCCCATTCCACTCAGTCAGTGCGTCGCATTTAACTCAGGCACTGTATCCCATTTCCCTAAGTCAGTGCACCCCAAGCCCGCTCAGGGACTGCATCCCTATTAACTCAGTCACTCCTTCCCAGTACCTCCGTCACTGCATCCCATTTCACTCAGTCACTGCTTCCATTTCCATCAGTACACTGCATCCCATTACTCTCAGTCACTGCATCCCATTTCACTCAGTCACTGCATCCCATTTCACTCAGTCACTGCATCACATTTCCCTCAGTCAGTGCATCTCATTTCCACCAGTCACTGCATCCTATTTTATTCCCCACTGGATCTCATTTCACGCAGTCACTGCATCGCATTTCACTCAGTCACAGCATCACATTCCACTCAGTCGCTGCATCCCATTTCACTCAGTCACTGCATCCCATTTCACTCAGTCACTGCATCCCACTCCACTCAGTCACTGCATCCCATTTCCTCAGTCACTGCATCTCCTTTCCACAGTCACGGCAATTCCATTTCACTCAGTCACTGTGTCCCATTTCACACAGTCACTGTATCCCATTTCCATCAGTCACTGCGTCCCATTTCCCACTGTCACTGCATCCCATTTCCAAGTCACTGCATCCCATTTCCCTCAGTCACTGCATCCCATTTCCCTCAGTCACTGCATCCCATTTCACTCATTCACTGCATCCCATTAACTTCAGTCGCAGGATCCCATTTCAAACAGACACTGCATACCATTTCCATCAGTCACTGCATCTCATGTCACTCAGTCACTGCATCCCATTTCACACAGTCACTGCATCCCATTTCACTCAGTCATTGCATCCCATTTCAGTCAGCCACTGCATCCCCGTTCACATAGTCACCGCATCCCAGTTCACACAGTCACCACATCCCAGTTCACAAAGTCACCGCATCCCATTTCCGTCAGTCACTGCATCACAGTTCCATCAGTCACTGTATCCGATTTCTATCAGTCACTGCGCGCATTTCAAGCAGTCACTGCATCGCATTTCACTCAGTCACTGCATCCCATTTCACTCAGTCACTGCATACCATTTCCATCAGTCACTGCATCTCATTTCACTCAGTCACTGCATCCCATTTCACTCAGTCACTGCATCCCATTTCACTCAGTCACTGCATCCCATTTCACTCAGCCACTGCATCCCAGTTCACTCAGCCACTGCATCCCAGTTCACAAAGTCACCGCATCCCAGTTCACACAGTCACCGCATCCCAGTTCACAGTCATCGCATCCCATTTCCGTCAGTCACTGCATCTCATTTCACTCAGTCACTGCATCTCATTTCACTCATTCACTGCATCCCATTTCACGCAGTCACTGCATCGCATTTCACTAAGTCACTGCATCCCATTCGACTCAGTCACTGCATCCCATTCGACTCAGTCACTGCATCCCATTTCACTCAGTCAGTGCATCACATTTCACATAGGCACTGTATCCCATTTCCCTAAGTCAGTGCATCCAAAGCCCGCTCAGGCACTGCATCCCTATTAACTCAGTCACTCCTTCCCAGTACCTCCGTCACTGCGTCCCATTTCACTCAGTCACTGCGTCCCATTTCCATCAGTCACTGCATCCCATTTCCGACAGTCACTGCATCCCATTTCCCAGTCACTGCATCCCATTTCCCTCAGACACTGCATCCCATTTCCCTCAGTCACTGCATCCCATTTCACTCAGTCACTGCATCCCATTTCGCTCAGACACTGCATCCCATTTCGCTCAGACACTGCATCCCTTTTCCGTCAGTCACTCCATCCCATTTCCCTCATTCGCAGCATCCTATACCCCTCAGACACTGCATTTCCTTTCCTTAAGACACTGCATCGCATTTCACTCAGTCACTGCATCCCATTTCACTCAGTCACTGCATCCATTTCCATCAGTCACTGCATCCCATTACCCGGACACTGCATCCCATCACCCTCAGTCGCAGCATCCCATTTCCCACAGACACTGCATTTCCTTTCCCTTAGTCACTGCATCTCATTTCCACCAGTCACTGCATCCCATTTCACTCCCCACTGCATCCCATTTCACTCCCCACTGCATTCCATTTCACTCCCCACTGCATCCCATTTCACTCAGCCACTGCATCCCAGTTCACATAGTCACCGCATTCCACTTCACACAGTCACCACATCCCAGTTCACAAAGTCACCGCATCCCAGTTCCGTCAGTCACTGCATCCCAGTTCCATCAGTCACTGTATCCGATTTCTATCAGTCACTGCATCCCATTCCACTCAGTCACTGCATCCCATTCCACTCAGTCACTGCATCCCATTCCACTCAGTCAGTGCGTCGCATTTCACTCAGTCACTGTATCCCATTTTCCTAAGTCAGTGCACCCCAAGCCCGCTCAGGGACTGCATCACTATTAACTCAGTCACTCCTTCCCAGTACCTCCGTCACTGCATCCCATTTCACTCAGTCACTGCTTCCATTTCCATCAGTACACTGCATCCCATTTCACTCAGTCACTGCATCACATTTCCCTCAGTCACTGCATCACATTTCCCTCAGTCACTGCATCTCATTTCCACCAGTCACTGCATCCCATTTTATTCCCCACTGGATCTCATTTCACGCAGTCACTGCATCGCATTTCCCTCAGTCACAGCATCACATTCCACTCAGTCACTGCATCCCATTTCACTCAGTCACTGCATCCCATTTCACTCAGTCACTGCATTCCATTTCCCTCAGTCACTGCATCCTATTTCCTCAGTCACTGCATCTCCTTTCCACAGTCACGGCAATTCCATTTCACTCAGTCACTGTGTCCCAGTTCACAAAGTCACCGCATCCCATTTCCGTCAGTCACCGCATCCCAGTTCGATCAGTCACTGTATCCGATTTCTATCAGTCACAGCGCGCATTTCAAGCAGTCACTGCATCGCATTACACTCAGTCAATGCATCCCATTTCACTCAGTCACTGCATCCCATTCCACTCAGTCACTGCATCCCATTCCACTCAGTCACTGCATCCCATTCCACTCAGCCACTGCATCCCATTCCACTCAGTCACTGCATCCCATTTCACTCAGTCACTGCATCCCATTTCACTCAGTCACTGCATCCCATTTCACTCAGGCACTGTATCCCATTTCACTCAGGCACTGCACCCCAAGCCCGCTCCGGCACTGCATCCCTATTAACTCAGTCACTCCTTCCCAGTACCTCCGACACTGCATCCCATTTCACTCAGTCACTGCTTCCATTTCCATCAGTCACTGCATCCCATTACCCTCAGTCCCAGCATCCCATTTCCCACAGACACTGCATTTCATTTCCCAAAGACACTGCATCTTATTTCCACCAGTCACTGCATCCCGTTTCATTCCCCAATGCATCTCATTTCACGCAGTCACTGCATCCCATTTCACTCAGTCACTGCATCCCATTTCACTCAGTCGCTGCATCCCATTCCACTCAGTCACTGCATCCCATTTCACTCAGTCACTGCATCCCATTCCACTCAGTCACTGCATACCATTTCACTCAGTGAGTGCATCACATTTCCCTCAGTCACTGAATCCTATTTCCTCAGTCACTGCATCTCCTTTCGACAGTCACGGCAATTCCATTTCACTCAGTCACTGCGTCCCATTTCACTCAGTCACTGCGTCCCATTTCCATCAGTCACTGCATCCCACTGCCGTCAGTCACTGCATCCCATTGTCCTCAGTCACTGCATCCCATTTCCCTCAGTCACTGCATCCCATTTCCATCAGTCACTCCATCCCATTTCCCTCAGTCGCAGCATCCTATACCCCACAGACACTGCATTTCCTTTCCTTAGAAACACTGCATCGCATTTCACTCAGTCACTGCATCCATTTCCATCAGTCACTGCATCCCATTACCCTCAGTCACTGCATCCCATTACCCTCAGTCGCAGCATCCCATTTCCCACAGACACTGCATTTCCTTTCCCTTATTCACTGCATCTCATTTTCTCCAGTCACTGCATCCCATTTCACTCAGCCACCGCATCCCAGTTCACATCGTCACCGCATCCCAGTTCACACAGTCACCACATCCCAGTTCACAAAGTCACCACATCCCAGTTCCGTCAGTCACTGCATCCCAGTTCCATCAGTCACTGTATCCGATTTCTATCAGTCACTGCGCGCATTTCACTCAGGCACTGCATCTCAATTCACTCATTCACTGCATCCCATTTCACTCAGTCACTGCATCCCATTTCACTCAGTCACTGCATCCCATTCCACTCAGTCACTGCATCCCATTCCACTCAGTCACTGCATCCCATTTCACTCAGTCACTGCATCCCATTTCACTCAGTCACTGCGTCCCATTTCCCTAAGTCAGTGCACCCCAAGCCCGCTCAGGGACTGCATCCCTGTTAAGTCAATCACTCCTTCCCAGTACCTCCGTCACTGCATCCCATTTCACTCAGTCACTGCTTCCATTTCCATCAGTCACTCCATCCCATTCCCCTCAGTCACTGCATCCCATTCCACTCAGTCACTGCATCCCATTTCACTCAGTCACTGCATCCCATTTCACTCAGTCACTGCATCCCATTTCACTCAGTCACTGCATCCCATTTCACTCAGTCACTGAATCCCATTTCACTCAGTCACTGCATCAGATTTCCCTCAGTCACTGCATCTCATTTCCACCAGTCACTGCATCCCATTTTATTCCCCACTGGATCTCATTTCACGCAGTCACTGCATCGCATTTTACTCAGTCACAGCATCACATTCCACTCAGTCACTGCATCCCATTTCACTCAGTCACTGCATCACATTCCACTCAGTCACTGCATCCCATTTCCCTCAGTCACTGCATCCCATTTCCCTCAGTCACTGCATCCCATTTCCCTCAGTCACTGCATCCCATTCGACTCAGTCACTGCATCCCATTTCACTCAGTCAGTGCATCACATTTCACATAGGCACTGTATCCCATTTCCCTAAGTCAGTGCATCCAAAGCCCGCTCAGGCACTGCATCCCTATTAACTCAGTCACTCCTTCCCAGTACCTCCGTCACTGCGTCCCATTTCACTCAGTCACTGCGTCCCATTTCCATCAGTCACTGCATCCCATTTCCGACAGTCACTGCATCCCATTTCCCAGTCACTGCATCCCATTTCCCTCAGACACTGCATCCCATTTCCCTCAGTCACTGCATCCCATTTCACTCAGTCACTGCATCCCATTTCACTCAGTCACTGCATCCCATTTCGCTCAGACACTGCATCCCTTTTCCGTCAGTCACTCCATCCCATTTCCCTCATTTGCAGCATCCTATACCCCTCAGACACTGCATTTCCTTTCCTTAAGACACTGCATCGCATTTCACTCAGTCACTGCATCCCATTTCACTCAGTCACTGCATCCATTTCCATCAGTCACTGCATCCCATTACCCGGACACTGCATCCCATCACCCTCAGTCGCAGCATCCCATTTCCCACAGACACTGCATTTCCTTTCCCTTAGTCACTGCATCTCATTTCCACCAGTCACTGCATCCCATTTCACTCCCCACTGCATCCCATTTCACTCCCCACTGCATCCCATTTCACTCAGCCACTGCATCCCAGTTCACATAGTCACCGCATTCCACTTCACACAGTCACCACATCCCAGTTCACAAAGTCACCGCATCCCAGTTCCGTCAGTCACTGCATCCCAGTTCCATCAGTCACTACATCCCATTTCTATCAGTCACTGCATCCCATTTCACTCAGTCACTGCTTCCATTTCCATCAGTACACTGCATCCCATTTCACTCAGTCACTGCATCACATTTCCCTCAGTCACTGCATCACATTTCCCTCAGTCACTGCATCTCATTTCCACCAGTCACTGCATCCCATTTTATTCCCCACTGGATCTCATTTCACGCAGTCACTGCATCGCATTTCCCTCAGTCACAGCATCACATTCCACTCAGTCACTGCATCCCATTTCACTCAGTCACTGCATCCCATTTCACTCAGTCACTGCATCCCATTTCCCTCAGTCACTGCATCACATTTCCCTCAGTCACTGCATCCTATTTCCTCAGTCACTGCATCTCCTTTCCACAGTCACGGCAATTCCATTTCACTCAGTCACTGTGTCCCAGTTCACAAAGTCACCGCATCCCATTTCCGTCAGTCACCGCATCCCAGTTCGATCAGTCACTGTATCCGATTTCTATCAGTCACAGCGCGCATTTCAAGCAGTCACTGCATCGCATTACACTCAGTCAATGCATCCCATTTCACTCAGTCACTGCATCCCATTTCACTCAGTCACTGCATCCCATTCCACTCAGTCACTGCATCCCATTCCACTCAGTCACTGCATCCCATTTCACTCAGTCACTGCATCCCATTTCACTCAGGCACTGTATCCCATTTCACTCAGGCACTGCACCCCAAGCCCGCTCCGGCACTGCATCCCTATTAACTCAGTCACTCCTTCCCAGTACCTCCGACACTGCATCCCATTTCACTCAGTCACTGCTTCCATTTCCATCAGTCACTGCATCCCATTACCCTCAGTCCCAGCATCCCATTTCCCACAGACACTGCATTTCATTTCCCAAAGACACTGCATCTTATTTCCACCAGTCACTGCATCCCATTTCATTCCCCAATGCATCTCATTTCACGCAGTCACTGCATCGCATTTCACTCAGTCACTGCATCCCATTTCACTCAGTCGCTGCATCCCATTCCACTCAGTCACTGCATCCCATTCCACTCAGTCACTGCATCCCATTTCACTCAGTCACTGCATCCCATTCCACTCAGTCACTGCATACCATTTCACTCAGTGAGTGCATCACATTTCCCTCAGTCACTGAATCCTATTTCCTCAGTCACTGCATCTCCTTTCGACAGTCACGGCAATTCCATTTCACTCAGTCACTGCGTCCCATTTCACTCAGTCACTGCGTCCCATTTCCATCAGTCACTGCATCCCACTGCCGTCAGTCACTGCATCCCATTGTCCTCAGTCACTGCATCCCATTTCCCTCAGTCACTGCATCCCATTTCCATCAGTCACTCCATCCCATTTCCCTCAGTCGCAGCATCCTATACCCCACAGACACTGCATTTCCTTTCCTTAGAAACACTGCATCGCATTTCACTCAGTCACTGCATCCCATTTCACTCAGTCACTGCATCCCATTTCACTCAGTCACTGCATCCATTTCCATCAGTCACTGCATCCCATTACCCTCAGTCACTGCATCCCATTACCCTCAGTCGCAGCATCCCATTTCCCACAGACACTGCATTTCCTTTCCCTTATTCACTGCATCTCATTTTCTCCAGTCACTGCATCCCATTTCACTCAGCCACCGCATCCCAGTTCACATCGTCACCGCATCCCAGTTCACACAGTCACCACATCCCAGTTCACAAAGTCACCGCATCCCAGTTCCGTCAGTCACTGCATCCCAGTTCCATCAGTCACTGTATCCAATTTCTATCAGTCACTGCGCGCATTTCACTCAGTCACTGCATCTCAATTCACTCATTCACTGCATCCCATTTCACTCAGTCACTGCATCCCATTTCACTCAGTCACTGCATCCCATTCCACTCAGTCACTGCATCCCATTCCACTCAGTCACTGCATCCCATTCCACTCAGTCACTGCATCCCATTTCACTCAGTCACTGCATCCCATTTCACTCAGTCACTGCATCCCATTTCCCTAAGTCAGTGCACCCCAAGCCCGCTCAGGGACTGCATCCCTGTTAAGTCAATCACTCCTTCCCAGTACCTCCGTCACTGCATCCCATTTCACTCAGTCACTGCTTCCATTTCCATCAGTCACTCCATCCCATTCCCCTCAGTCACTGCATCCCATTCCACTCAGTCACTGCATCCCATTTCACTCAGTCACTGCATCCCATTTCACTCAGTCACTGCATCCCATTTCACTCAGTCACTGAATCCCATTTCACTCAGTCACTGAATCCCATTTCACTCAGTCACTGCATCAGATTTCCCTCAGTCACTGCATCTCATTTCCACCAGTCACTGCATCCCATTTTATTCCCCACTGGATCTCATTTCACGCAGTCACTGCATCGCATTTTACTCAGTCACAGCATCACATTCCACTCAGTCACTGCATCCCATTTCACTCAGTCACTGCATCACATTCCACTCAGTCACTGCATCCCATTTCCCTCAGTCACTGCATCCCATTTCCCTCAGTCACTGCATCCCATTTCCCTCAGTCACTGCATCCCATTTCCTCAGTCACTGCATCTCCTTTCCACAGTCACGGCAATTCCATTTCACTCAGTCACTGTGTCCCATTTCACTCAGTCACTGCGTCCCATTTCCATCAGTCACTGCATCCCATTTCCCACTGTCAATGCATCCCATTTCCCAGTCACTGCATCCCATTTCCCAGTCACTGCCTCCCATTTCCCTCAGTCACTGCATCCCATTTCCCTCAGTCACTGCATCCCATTTCCTCAGTCACTGCATCTCCTTTCCACAGTCACGGCAATTACATTTCACTCAGTCACTGCGTCCCATTTCACTCAGTCACTGCGTTCAATTTCCATCAGTCACTGCATCCCATTTCCGTCAGTCACTCCATCCCATTTCACTCAGTCGCAGCATCCTATACCCCTCAGACATTGCATTTCCTTTCCTTAAGACACTGCATCGCATTTCACTCAGTCACTGTATCACATTTCCCTCAGTCACTGCATCTCATTTCCATCAGTCACTGCATCCCATTACCCTCAGTCACTGCATCCCATTTCCAACAGACACTGCATTTCCTTTCCCTTAGTCACTGCATCTCATGTCCACCAGTCACTGCATCCCATTTCACTGCCCACTGCATCCCATTTCACTCAGCCACTGCATCCCATTTCACTCAGCCACTGCATCCCATTTCACTCAGCCACCGCATCCCAGTTCACATAGTCACCGCATCCCAGTTCACACAGTCACCACATCCCAGTTCACAAAGTCACCGCATCCCAGTTCCGTCAGTCACTGCATCCCAGTTCCATCAGTCACTGTATCCGATTTCTATCAGTCACTGCGCGCATTTCACTCAGTCACTGCATCTCAATTCACTCATGCACTGCATCCCATTTCACTCAGTCACTGCATCCCATTCCACTCAGTCACTGCATCCCATTCCACTCAGTCACTGCATCCCATTTCACTCAGTCACTGCATCCCATTTCCCTAAGTCAGTGCACCCCAAGCCCGCTCAGGGACTGCATCCCTGTTAAGTTAATCACTCCTTCCCAGTACCTCCGTCACTGCATCCCATTTCACTCAGTCACTGCTTCCATTTCCATCAGTCACTGCATCCCATTCCCCTCAGTCACTGCATCCCATTCCACTCAGTCACTGCATCCCATTTCACTCAGTCACTGCATCCCATTTCACTCAGTCACTGCATCCCATTTCACTCAGTCACTGCATCCCATTTCACTCAGTCACTGAATCCCATTTCACTCAGTCACTGAATCCCATTTCACTCAGTCACTGCATCAGATTTCCCTCAGTCACTGCATCTCATTTCCACCAGTCACTGCATCCCATTTTATTCCCCACTGGATCTCATTTCACGCAGTCACTGCATCGCATTTTACTCAGTCACAGCATCACATTCCACTCAGTCACTGCATCCCATTTCACTCAGTCACTGCATCACATTCCACTCAGTCACTGCATCACATTTCCCTCAGTCACTGCATCCCATTTCCCTCAGTCACTGCATCCCATTTCCCTCAGTCACTGCATCCCATTTCCTCAGTCACTGCATCTCCTTTCCACAGTCACGGCAATTCCATTTCACTCAGTCACTGTGTCCCATTTCACTCAGTCACTGCGTCCCATTTCCATCAGTCACTGCATCCCATTTCCCACTGTCACTGCATCCCATTTCCCAGTCACTGCATCCCATTTCCCTCAGTCACTGCATCCCATTTCCCAGTCACTGCATCCCATTTCCCTCAGTCACTGCATCCCATTTCCCTCAGTCACTGCATCCCATTTCCTCAGTCACTGCATCTCCTTTCCACAGTCACAGCAATTACATTTCACTCAGTCACTGCGTCCCATTTCACTCAGTCACTGCGTTCAATTTCCATCAGTCACTGCATCCCATTTCCGTCAGTCACTCCATCCCATTTCCCTCAGTCGCAGCATCCTATACCCCTCAGACATTGCATTTCCTTTCCTTAAGACACTGCATCGCATTTCACTCAGTCACTGCATCACATTTCCCTCAGTCACTGCATCTCATTTCCATCAGTCACTGCATCCCATTACCCTCAGTCACTGCATCCCATTACCCTCAGTCACTGCATCCCATTTCCAACAGACACTGCATTTCCTTTCCCTTAGTCACTGCATCTTATGTCCACCAGTCACTGCATCCCATTTCACTCCCCACTGCATCCCATTTCACTCAGCCACTGCATCCCATTTCACTCAGCCACTGCATCCCATTTCACTCAGCCACTGCATCCCAGTTCACAAAGTCACCGCATCCCAGTTCCGTCAGTCACTGCATCCCAGTTCCATCAGTCACTGTATCCAATTTCTATCAGTCACTGCGCGCATTTCACTCAGTCACTGCATCTCATTTCACTCATTCACTGCATCCCATTTCACTGAGTCACTGCATCCCATTCCACTCAGTCACTGCATCCCATTTCACTCAGTCAGTGCGTCGCATTTCACTCAGGCACTGTATCCCATTTCCCTAAGTCAGTGCACCCCAAGCCCGCTCGGGGACTGCATCACTATTAACTCAGTCACTCCTTCCCAGTACCTCCGTCACTGCATCCCATTTCACTCAGTCACTGCTTCCATTTCCATCAGTCACTGCATCCCATTACCCTCAGTCACTGCTTCCCATTCCACTCAGTCACTGCATCCCATTCCACTCAGTCACTGCATCCCATTTCACTCAGTCACTGCATCCCATTTCCCTCAGTCACTGCATCTCATTTCCACCAGTCACTGCATCCCATTTTATTCCCCACTGGATCTCATTTCACGCAGTCACTGCATCGCATTTCACTCATGCACTGCATCCCATTTCACGCAGTCACTGCATCGCATTTCACTCAGTCACTGCATCCCATTTGACTCAGTCACTGCATCCCATTCGACACAGTCACTGCATCCCATTTCACATAGGCACAGTATCCCATTTCCCTAAGTCAATGCATCCCAAGCCTGCTCAGGCACTGCATCCCTATTAACTCAGTCACTCCTTCCCAGTACCTCCGTCACTGGGTCCCATTTCACTGACTGACTGCGTCCTATTTCCATCAGTCACTGCATCCCATTTCCTACTGTCACTGCATCCCATTTCCCAGTCACTGCATCCCATTACCCTCAGTCACTGCATCCCATTGTCCTCAGTCACTGCATCCCATTTCACTCAGTCACTGCATCCCATTTCACTCAGTCACTGCATCCCATTTCACTCAGTCACTGCATCCCATTTCACTCAGTCACTGCATCCCATTCCACTCACTCACTGCATCCCATTTCCCTCAGTCACTGCATCACATTTCCCTCAGTCACTGCATCCCATTTCCTCAGTCACTGCATCTCCTTTCCACAGTCACGGCAATTCCATTTCACTCAGTCACTGCGTCCCATTTCACTCAGTCACTGCGTCCCATTTCACTCAGTCACTGCGTCCCATTTCACTCCGTCACTGCGTCCCATTTCACTCAGTCACTGCATCCCATTACCCTCAGTCACTGCATCCCATTAACTTCAGTGGCAGGATCCCATTTCAAACAGACACTGCATCCCATTTCCGTCAGTCACTGCATCCCATTTACCTCAGTCACTGCATCCCACTTCCCACAGTCACTGCATCCCATTTCACTCAGCCACTGCATCCCATTTCACTCAGCCACTGCATCCCAGTTCACATAGTCACCGCATCCCAGTTCACACAGTCACCGCATCCCAGTTCACAAAGTCACCGCATCCCATTTCCGTCAGTCACTGCATCACAGTTCCATCAGTCACTGTATCCGATTTCTATCAGTCACTGCGCGCATTTCACGCAGTCACTGCATCGCATTTCACTCAGGCACTGTATCCCATTTCCCTAAGTCACTGCACCCCAAGCCCGCTCGGGCACTGCATCCCTATTAACTCAGTCACTCCTTCCCAGTACCTCCGACACTGCATCCCATTTCACTCAGTCACTGCTTCCATTTCCATCAGTCACTGCTTCCCATTACCCTCAGTCCCAGCATCCCTTTTCCCACAGACACTGCATTTCATTTCCCAAAGACACTGTATCTTACTTCCACCAGTCACTGCTTCCCGTTTCATTCCTCAATGCATCTCATTTCACGCAGTCACTGCATCGCATTTCACTCAGTCACTGCATCCCATTTCACTCAGTCGCTGCATCCCATTCCACTCAGTCACTGCATCCCATTCCACTCAGTCACTGCATCCCATTCCACTCAGTCACTGCATACCATTTCACTCAGTGAGTGCATCACATTTGCCTCAGTCACTGCATCCTATTTCCTCAGTCACTGCATCTCCTTTCCACAGTCACGGCAATTCCATTTCACTCAGTCACTGCATCCCAGTTCCCACTGTCACTGCATCCCATTTCCCTCAGTCACTGCATCCCATTTCCCTCAGTCACTGCGTCCCATTTCACTCAGTCACTGCGTCCCATTTCACTCAGTCACTGCGTCCCATTTCACTCAGTCACAGCATCCCATTGCCGTCAGTCACTGCATCCCATTTCCCTCAGTCACTGCATCCCATTTCCCTCAGTCACTGCATCCCATTTCACTCAGTCACTGGATCCCATTTCACTCAGTCACTGCATCCCATTTCGCTCAGACACTGCATCCCATTTCCGTCAGTCACTCCATCCCATTTCCCTCAGTCGCAGCATCCTATACCCCACAGACACTGCATTTCCTTTCCTTAAGACACTGCATCGCATTTCACTCAGTCACTGCAACCCATTTCACTCAGTCACTGCATCCCATTTCACTCAGTCACTGCATCCATTTCCATCAGTCACTGCGTCCCATTACCCTCAGTCAGCATCCCATTTCCCACAGACACTGCATTTCCTTTCCCTTAGTCACTGCATCTCATTTCCACCAGTCACTGCATCCCATTTCACTCCCCACTGCATCACATTTCACTCAGCCACTGCATCCCATTTCACTCAGCCACTGCATCCCATTTCACTCAGCCACTGCATCCCAGTTCACATAGTTACCGCATCCCAGTTCACACAGTCACCACATCCCAGTTCACACAGTCACCACATCCCAGTTCACACAGTCACCACATCCCAGTTCACAAAGTCACCGCATCCCAGTTCCGTCAGTCACTGCATCCCAGTTCCATCAGTCACTGTATCCGATTTCTATCAGTCACTGCGCGCATTTCACTCAGTCACTGCATCCCATTTCACTCAGTCACTGCATCCCATTCCACTCAGGCACTGTATCCCATTTTCCTAAGTCAGTGCACCCCAAGCCCGCTCAGGGACTGCATCCCTATTACCTCACTCACTCCTTCCCAGTTGCTCCGTCACTGCATCCCATTTCACTCAGTCACTGCTTCCATTTCCATCAGTCACTGCATCCCATTTCACTCAGTCACTGTATCACATTTCCCTCAGTCACTGCATCACATTTCCACCAGTCACTGCATCCCATTTTATTCCCCACTGGATCTCATTTCACGCAGTCACTGCATCGCATTTCACTCAGTCACTCCATCGCATTTCACTCAGTCACAGCATCACATTCCACTCAGTCACTGCATCCCATTTCCCTCAGTCACTCCATCCCATTTCCCTCAGTCACTGCATCCCATTTCCTCAGTCACTGCATCTCCTTTCCACAGTCACGGCAATTACATTTCACTCAGTCACTGCGTCCCATTTCACACAGTCACTGCGTCCCATTTCCATCAGTCACAGCATCCCATTGCCATCAGTCACTGCATCCCATTTCCCTCAGTCACTGCATCCCATTTCCTCAGTCACTGCATCTCCTTTCCACAGTCACGGCAATTCCATTTCACTCAGTCACTGCGTCCCATTTCACTCAGTCAGTGCGTCCCATTTCCATCAGTCACTGCGTCCCATTTCCCACTGTCACTGCATCCCATTTCCCAGTCACTGCATCCCATTTCCCTCAGTCACTGCATCCCATTTCCCTCAGTCACTGCATCCCATTTCCTCAGTCACTGCATCTCCTTTCCACAGTCACGGCAATTACATTTCACTCAGTCACTGCGTCCCATTTCACTCAGTCACTGCGTCCAATTTCCATCAGTCACAGCATCCCATTGCCCTCAGTCACTGCATCCCATTGTCCTCAGTCAGTGCATCCCATTGTCCTCAGTCAGTGCATCCCATTGTCCTCAGTCAGTGCATCCCATTGTCCTCAGTCAGTGCATCCCAATGTCCTCAGTCACTGCATCCCATTTCACTCAGTCTCGACATCCCATTTCACTCATTCACTGCATCCCATTACCCTCAGTCACTGCATTCCATTAACTTCAGCCACTGCATCCCATTTCACTCAGCCACTGCATCCCAGTTCACATCGTCACCGCATCCCAGTTCACACATTCACCACATCCAGGTTCACAAAGTCACCGCATCCCATTTCCGTCAGTCACTGCATCCCAGTTCCATCAATCACTGTATCCGATTTCTATCAGTCACCGCGCATTTCACTCAGACACTGCATCTCATTTCACTCATGCACTGCATCCCATTTCACGCAGTCACTGCATCGCATTTCACTCAGTCACTCCTTCCCATTCGACTCAGTCACTGCATCCCATTCGACTCAGTCACTGCATCCCATTCGACTCAGTCACTGCATCCCATTCGACTCAGTCACTGCATCCCATTCGACTCAGGCACTGTATCCCATTTCCCTAAGTCAGTGCACCCCAAGCCCGCTCAGGCACTGCATCCCTATTAACTCAGTCACTCCTTCCCAGTACCTCCGTCACTGCGTCCCATTTCACTCAGTCACTGCGTCCCATTTCCATCAGACACTGCATCCCATTTCCCACTGTCACTGCAACCCATTTCCCTCAGACACTGCATCCCATTGCCCTCAGTCACTGCATCCCATTGCCCTCAGTCACTGCATCCCATTGCCCTCAGTCACTGCATCCCATTTCACTCAGTCACTGCATCCCATTTCACTCAGTCACTGCATCCCATTACCCTCAGTCACTGCATCCCATTACCCTCAGTCGCAGGATCCCATTTCAAACAGACACTGCATCCCATTTACCTCAGTCACTGCATACCATTTCCATCAGTCACTGCAGCTCATTTCACTCAGTCACTGCATCCCATTTCCCTCAGTCACTGCATCCCATTTCCCTCAGTCACTGCATCCCACTTCCCTCAGTCACTGCATCCCGCTTCCCTCAGTCACTGCATCCCGCTTCCCTCAGTCACTGCATCCCATTTCACTCAGTCACTGCATCCCATTTCACTCAGCCACTGCATCCCATTTCACTCAGCCACTGCATCCCAGTTCACATAGTCACCGCATCCCAGTTCACACAATCACCACATTCCAGTTCACAAAGTCACCACATCCCATTTCCGTCAGTCACTGCATCCCAGTTCCATCAATCACTGGATCCGATTTCTATCAGTCACTGCGCGCATTTCACGCAGTCACTGCATCGCATTTCACTCAGTCACTGCATCCCATTTGACTCAGTCACTGCATCCCATTCCACTCAGTCACTGCATCCTATTTCACTCAGTCAGTGCGTCACATTTCACTCAGGCACTGTATCCCATTTCCCTAAGTCACTGCACCCCAAGCCCGCTCGGGCACTGCATCCCTATTAACTCATTCACTCCTTCCCAGTACCTCCGTCACTGCATCCCATTTCACTCAGTCACTGCTTCCATTTCCATCAGTCACTGCATCCCATTACCCTCAGTCCCAGCATCCCATTTCCCACAGACACTGCATTTCATTTCCCTAAGACACTGCATCTTATTTCCACCAGTCACTGCATCCCATTTCATTCCCCACTGCATCTCATTTCACGCAGTCACTGCATCGCATTTCACTCAGTCACTGCATCCCATTTCACTCAGTCACTGCATCCCATTTCACTCAGTCGCTGCATCCCATTCCACTCAGTCGCTGCATCGCATTCCACTCAGTCGCTGCATCCCATTTCACTCAGTCACTGCATCCCATTTCACTCAGCCACTGCATCCCAGTTCACATAGTCACCGCATCCCAGTTCACACAGTCACCACATCCCAGTTCACAAAGTCACCGCATCCCAGTACACAAAGTCACCGCATCCCATTTCCTTCAGTCACTGCATCCCAGTTCCATCAATCACTGTATCCGATTTCTATCAGTCACTGCGCGCATTTCCCTCAGTCACTGCATCTCATTTCACTCCTTCACTGCATCCCATTTCACGCAGTCAATGGATCCCATTCCACTCAGTCACAGCATCCCATTTCACTCAGTCAGTGCGTCACATTTCACTCAGGCACTGTATCCCATTTCCCTAAGTCACTGCACCCCAAGCCTGCTCGGGCACTGCATCCCTATTAACTCAGTCACTCATTCCCAGTACCACCGTCACTGCATCCCATTTCACTCAGTCACTGCTTCCATTTCCATCAGTCACTGCATCCCATTACCCTCAGGCCCAGCATCCCATTTCCCACAAACACTGCATTTCATTTCCCTAAGACAGTGCATCTCATTTCCACCAGTCACTGCATCCCATTTCATTCTCCACTGCATCTCATTTCACGCAGTCACTGCATCGCATTCCACTCAGTCACTGCATCCCATTCCACTCAGTCACTGCATCCCATTCCACTCAGTCACTGCATACCATTCCACTCAGTCACTGCATACCATTCCACTCAGTCACTGCATACCATTTCCCACAGTCACTGCATCCCATTTCCATCAGTTACTGCATCCCATTTCCCTCAGTCACTGCATCCCATTTCCCTCAGTCACTGCATCCCATTTCCTCAGTCAATGCATCTCCTTTCCACAGTCACGGCAATTACATTTCACTCAGTCACTGCGTCCCATTTCCATCAGTCACTGCTGCCCATTTCCCACTGTCACTGCATCCCATTTCCCACTGTCACTGCATCCCATTTCCCAGTCACTGCATCCCATTTCCCTCAGTCACTGCATCCCATTGCCCTCAGTCACTGCATCCCATTGTCCTCAGTCACTGCATCCCACTTCCCTCAGTCACTGCATCCCATTTCACGCAATCACTGCATCCCATTTCGCTCAGACACTGCATCCAATTTCCGTCAGTCACTCCATCCCAATTCCCTCAGTCGCAGCATCCTATATCGCAGAGACACTGCATTTCCTTTCCTGAAGTCACTGCATCCCATTTCACTCAGTCACTGCACCCCAAGCCCGCTCGGGGACTGCATCCCTATTAACTCAGTCACTCCTTCCCAGTACCTCAGTCACTGCATCGCATTTCACTCAGTCACTGCATCCCATTTCACTCAGTCACTGCATCCCATTTCACTCAGTCACTGCATCCATTTCCATCAGTCGCAGCATCCCATTTCCCACAGACACTGCATTTCCTTTCCCTTCGTCATTGCATCTCATTTCCACCAGTCACTGCATCCCATTTCACTCAGCCACTGCATCCCAGTTCACATAGTCACCGCATCCCAGTTCACACAGTCACCACATCCCAGTTCACAAAGTCACCGCATCCCATTTCAGTCAGTCACTGCATCCCAGTTCCATCAATCACTGTATCCGATTTCTACCAGTCACTGCGCGCATTTCACTCAGTCACTGCATCTCATTTCACTCATTCACTGCATCCCATTTCACTCATTCACTGCATCGCATTTCACGCAGTCACTGCATCGCATTTCACTCAGTCACTGCATCCCATTCCACTCAGTCACTGCATCCCATTCCACTCAGTCACTGCATCCCATTCCACTCAGTCACTGAATCCCATTCCACTCAGTCACTGAATCCCATTCCACTCAGTCACTGCATCCTATTTCACTCAGTCAGTGCGTCACATTTCACGAAGGCACTGTATCCCATTTCCCTAAGTCACTGCACCCCAAGCCCGCTCGGGCACTGCATCCCGATTAACTCAGTCACTCATTCCCAGTACCTCCGTCACTGCATCCCATTTCACTCAGTCACTGCTTCCATTTCCATCAGTCACTGCATCCCATTACCCTCAGTCCCAGCATCCAATTTCCCACAAACACTGCATTTCATTTCCCTCAGACACTGCATTTCATTTCCCTCAGTCACTGCATCCCATTTCCATCAGTCACTGCATCCCATTTCCCACTGTCACTGCATCCCATTTCCCACTGTCACTGCATCCCATTTCTCTCAGTCACTGCGTCCCGTTTCACTCAGTCACTGCGTCCCATTTCACTCAGTCACTGCGTCCCATTTCACTCAGTCACTGCATCCCATTTCCCCTTGTCACTGCAACCCATTTCCCACTGTCACTGCATCCCATTTCCCACTGTCACTGCATCCCATTTCCCACTGTCACTGCATCCCATTTCCCAGTCACTGCATCCCATTTCCCTCAGTCACTGCATCCCATTTCTCTAAGTCACTGCATCCCATTGCCCTCAGTCACTGCATCCCATTGTCCTCAGTCACTGCATCCGATTTCACTCAGTCACTGCATCCGATTTCACTCAGTCACTGCATCCCATTGCCCTCAGTCACTGCATCCCATTAACTTCAGTCGCAGGATCCCATTTCAAACAGACACTGCATCCCATTTCCGTCAGTCACTGCATCCCATTTCCTTCAGTCACTGCATACCATTTCCATCAGTCACTGCATCTCATTTCACTCAGTCACTGCATCCCATTTCACTCAGTCACTGCATCCCATTTCCTTCAGTCACTGCATCCCACTTCACTCAGTCACTGCATCCCATTTCGCTCAGTCACTGCATCCCATTTCGCTCAGTCACTGCATCCCATTTCGCTCAGTCACTGCATCCCATTTCGCTCAGACACTGCATCCCATTTCCGTCAGTCACTGCATCCCATTTCCGTCAGTCACTGCATCCCATTTCGCTCAGTCACTGCATCCCATTTCGCTCAGTCACTGCATCCCATTTCGCTCAGTCACTGCATCCCATTTCGCTCAGACACTGCATCCCATTTCCGTCAGTCACTGCATCCCATTTCCGTCAGTCACTGCATCCCATTTCCCTCAGTCACTGCATACCATTTCCATCAGACACTGCATTTCCTTTCCCTTAGTCACTGCATCTCATTTCCACCAGTCACTGCATCCCATTTCACTCCCCACTGCATCCCATTTCACTCAGCCACTGCATCACATTTCATTCAGCCACTGCATCCCATTTCATTCAGCCACTGCATCTCAGTTCACATAGTCACCGCATCCCAGTTCACACAGGCACCACATGCCAGTTCACAAAGTCACCGCATCCCAGTTCCCTCAGTCACTGCATCCCATGTCCCTCAGTCACTGCATCCCATGTCCCTCAGTCACTGCATCCCATTGCCCTCAGTCGCTGCATCCCATTGCCCTCAGTCGCTGCATCCCACTTCACTCAGTCACTGCATCCCATTTCACTCATCTGGATAGTACTCACTTATTACCATCCCACCTACCTTCCCCAGCACCTCCTCCCCCTCCACGCTATTTGTTTCTGAGCTCCCTTCCACCCTCCATTTCTCAGGAAGGGTCCTGATCCAAAACCTCAACTTTCTTGAGCCTCTGATGCTGCCTGCCCTGCTATGTTCCTCCAGCTCCACAATGTGTTATCTCAGACACCAACATTGGCAGGTCTTACCATCTGGATAACTCATTCTCACCTTGCAACAAGTGATTTCTCGTCATTTTCTTTTCAGATTACGCATGTACATGTATATACATAAATATACATATAACACTTTTATGCCTGAACCACTAACCTAGAGAATATTTTAAAAGAGTCTCTTCATATCTGCATGCAAGAAAAATCATCAAGGTCATGACTTTCATTTTAGGAATAACTCGAACATTCAAAGTACTCACAGTCAGTGTCCCATTTCCTTGACCAGTCAATTTGATGTGAATCTTTCTTCCAAGTGGAAACTATAACAGCAATTATATTTGAGAATCAAACTCTTCATTGCATCACCAATATTTCCTTGTCTGTTTGAAACGTAAGATAATGAAATCATCATGGACAGATTGGCCAACAATGTAATCTAATGTGTGTTATGGCAACTGAAAATCACAACCATTGAAGTGATCTTTAAAAAGCTGTTGTCATACAACAGAGCACTTTTTGAGGTGCAGTGATGAACATACTTCCTGAGATGCAAATAATATATGCCCAATTAATTCCAAAGAATAAATTGACAATTAAAAAGAAGCTAAAAATCTCTTTACATTGTGATGCTTGTCAGATTGCTATTAGTCAATGGAAATCGTTCAGAACAATTATTTATTCCCAGATGAAAAGGAAGTGTATACATTTCATTTTCACATTTCATTCAAGAGAGAAAAAAAACACCCTTATGAATGCATTGTCAAACAAGAAGATGCACTAAAAAAGTTACTTGGCCCATTGAATTTCCTCCATCATTCTGTGAGGTCATTGTTGATCTCATTGCATTTATCATGATACAACATTTCCACCAAACCCTCCTTGTAGCTAATACATTCCAACCCAAGTAACATCCTGGTAAATCTCTGTTTCTCTGTCATGCCTTGTCTTTCAAAATATTTTTGAGTCATCTACAAATTTAGCCACAGCACATGCACCTCTTTCCTCCAAGTCATTAATAAACAAGCACAAGAGCTGTGGTTCCTTCAGCGCGACCTCATTTCTTACTGACAAGCCAACCCTGGCATCTCTGTCCATTTGTATCAGACAGAATGGGAACTGAAGATGCTTCAGAATCCAAGGTAACAAAGTGTGGAGCTGGATGAACACAGCAGGATGAACACACAGAAGTAGAAGGGTCTAGGCCCGAAACGTCAGCTTTTGTGCTCCTGAGATGCTGCTTGGCCTGCTCTGCTCATCCAGTTCCACACTTTCTTATCTCTGTCCATTTGCCTGTTCTTTCTATCGGACATGAATCATTGGATATTTCGTTCCTAACACTTATCCCCTAACAACCTTGTCTCTGTGATACCCAGAGTGATGTATCTGTCAATTTCAATGCGCACCACAAACTCATTCACTTAGTTTCATACACTCCCTGCATTAAATACAACATCTTCAGTCTGGCATTTACAGCCCCCCTTCTTATCTGCTGCACCTGAAGTGAGAGTCATGAACATTTCCAAACTTTTTGTCCTATTACTTGCTCTGGAAACTTTGCTGAGGACTTACCAGCTTCTAACTTTTTCCATAATTTTCCATGCAACTGCGCTCACCCACTCCAGGCATTTTATTTTAGCGCCCTACCCCGAGACCTTGCTCTGTATTTTGCCAGGAGACTTGTCCCAATATGATTCTCGTCGAGCCGATACCACCAGAACAACTCCCTCCTTCCCCGTACCGATGCCAATGTCCCATGAATTCAAACACATTTCTGCCATGCCACCATTTGAACAATGCATTTACATCTATAAATTATGCTCACACCGGGCCAAATTGCTCAGATAGTAATCCAGAGATTATTACCATTCTGGTTCTGCTTTCTCACCTCAGCACCTTGGCGCTCATAATCCCTCAGCAGAACCTCTTTCCTCTTTCTTCCATATCAATGGTACCTGTGTGGACCACGACAGCTGGATTTCTACTCCTCCCACTTCAAGTTCCTTTGTAGCCGAGATGGAATATCCTGAACCTGGGCACCAGACAGGCAACACTACTTTCGAGACTCTCGATCCTCATCACAACCAACAGTGTTCATTCCCCTAACTATACTACCTCTGATTATAACTACATTTCACTTTTTATCTCCTCTGGAATGTCCCCCTGTACCACAGTGCTACAGTCAGTTTACTCATCTTCCCCATACCCTGCACTCTCATCCACACAGGAAGAAAGAATCTCAAACCTGTTAGATAAGATCAAAGGCCAAGGTTCTTTCTGCACTACATCCTGGATCCTTCCACCTGCCCTGTTCTTTGTCACAGTCTCACGTCTCTGGCCACTGACCGAGTTTCAGCTCGTTAATCTAAGGTGTGTGACTGCCTCCTGAGGCACAGCATTCCCCGGTAACTGTCCCCCACATGATTTGTTGATTGGTAAAAACTGAGATTCCAGTTCATCAACCCTGAGCTGGAGTATGGGGTCTGACCACTACCCCGTCATGTAGGTATAAATCATCGTCTGGCCTGGCATCTCCATTTCAATTACTTCGATCTTAATTTGATTTGAAAACATTCTGGTCTTTTAGTTTGTAGCCTGTAAATATTTCTCCGATTTACTTGCAATCTGAAAGCTACCGATAATAGATTCTTAAACCAGAAGCGATCACCAACGAATGAGCCTGGTTCACCCTCCGGGTCCCTGATTCTGGCTTCAATTTACCCTGTCTCAAAAAAAAATGCTTACAAACTATCAGGCAAAAAAAGCAAGCAAATGGCACCTCTGACACTCTGCACTGACTTACCGCGTTGCCACCAAGTTCCCCAAAATATATATTCACTTGGTGCATTTCACTCGAGATGTGATCTCTCCTTCCAGAACGTGCAAAGCATACTGATCCAAAGCAATATACTACCTTCAAAACCTCAGCTCTCAGCTTATTACTTTTGAGTACATTCTCAAATGCTTTCTCCAAGTCCAAACACAACACATTTACTGGTTTTCCTCTATTAATTCTCCTTCCAAAACTTCTTCCAAAAACCCAAACAAATTAGCCAGACATAATTTCTCTTTCAGCAGGCTATGGTGATTCTGTTTGATTAGATTCTGATTTTCCAAATGTTCTGCTATTATTTTCTTCATAGTTGATTGCCACATATTTCCAACAATAGATGCCAGGCTGTTTCGATTGTAGTTATCTTCTTTTTGCCTCTCTCCTTTTTAAATAGGGACGTCACATCGGCATTTTTCCAGCCCTCAGATGCTTCTCTAGAATCTAAACCTTTTTGGGAAATTACAATCAATGCATATAATAAAATGTGAAGCTGGATGAACACAGCAGGCCAAGCAGCATCTCAGGAGCACAAAAGCTGACGTTTCAGGCCTAGACCCTTTTCTCATTATCATTGTTTCTTGATTTAAAAATTAACCTGGCCGTTACAACCTAGCATATGATTAATGGCATTACCTCGAAAATCTTCTTGGCTAAAGTGTTCAATAGATTGCTACAACCTGAAAGAAGTAATTCTTCCCTGAATTAATAGGCAACCAATTTGAAAATGTGGCCTCTGGTCGTAAAATCTTTCACAAATGAGAGTAATCTCTACGGATATACACTATCAAGCCTCTTAAGAATCTTAAATGTCGAAAAAATAAGTTTTTTTCAATCTTATAAACTCCAATGAATGTAGCCCAACTTTCCTAAGCATAGCAATCCCCTCCGCCATTTCCGAAATCAACCCAGTCAACATGAGGTGTACGGCCTCCGCAGCACTCGCTCTGTGGCCGTACATGACTTGTAAGTTACCATCCTGCTGCTACGTCTCTACTTCTATTTACGATGCAGTCCTCCGTCCATCCGAACATACTACCCTTGAACACATGGGCTCTTTTCTTTTGAGACACCTTACGAGCTATACCTTATCAAATGCTTTGTTGAAATCTCAATGTCAACTGGTGGTCCTTCATCAGTAATGTTTGTTTCCTTCTCAAAGCACTGTAGCAAGTTTGTCAAGTATTATTTCCCCGTTATGAAAGGATGTTAACTCTGTAGGATGTTATAGCACACTCAGTACCCTGTTATTTCATCTTTCATTGCCGGCATGAACATCTACCCAGGTTGACCTAAATTGGCAACACTTGCTTACTATTTTGTCCAACTATCTTTGTAATAATGGTGTTATGTTCACAATCTTTCAATCCTCTGAGAATTTTCCACAATCTAAGGATTCTTGGAAGATTATCATCAGTGCCTCCATTGTATCTGTAGCTGCATTGTTCAACATGAGAGGATACAACTCATCACACCCCCTGGATATTTTCTCTACTGATTGCAGTCATGTTTGGAATTCTGTGCAGTGACATTCACTTTTAATAGTTTGCTAAATACTACCAGGAACAGAAATTGTGATCCAGCTGCAACTAAGCTAAAGCTTTCAGCACAGAAGAAAGTCTTTGAATTCATTATGACCCAAATAACTCCTGAAAAGGGCAATACAATTTGCCTCAGTCAATAAATGTTCTTTCTCCAACATCCTGAGATGCATTATCTGTATTTCTTCAAATTTACCACAGAATCTGTTTCAATCACCCTTTCAGCAATACGCATGACAACAATTCGGCATTCTTCGTCCCCCTGTAGCCTCTGTTGCACATGTGCATTGTTAGCTGATTATTTGTTTGTGTGCCTGCTTTTTTGCTCAAATGGATAAAGGTAAGTTCGTGTTCTTTTGTCATCAGAACTCTTGCCTCCTCACTCTCATCTTCCTTGTTTTATCCCTCTGCTGGAATATTTAATTTGTCGACATATCTGAAATATGTTGTCGAATGGATTGGGTTTTGTGCCATTGCATTCCCCAAAGCCCATCTACCCATCCTGTTGCTTGTTCTAACAGTTATTATCTTGCAGAGTGGAAAATGCAGTTTGAAAGCAATGGAACATTATTGATGAACAAGTTGATGCATAAATTGCTGCGATCTTCCAAACTACAAACTCACCTTCGATTCTTTCTCGGTCAGAGCATTATGCCGGCGCACATGAATCGTGTTCTCAATGGGACGTCCAAAACCATGGAATTGAATTTGCATGTTGATTTCTTCTTCCCTCTTCAGAAATGCAATGTCGTATCATGATGAAGCTTCCAAGGCAATGATTGTGTCCTTCAATGAAGGGAAAAGTGACTTTTAGATTCATGGAAATATTTCAGTACTTCCACATGCATGAAATGCAAACATTCTCCCTGCATGCTGACCCAAGTCCGCAAGACTAGGGCATGACCCAGTCTCATTTTATCGTATCTTTCTGATTTTACATGCCACGGGATAATCATTGCAGTGTAACAGAAATGTTGATCATGGAAATTTATCAGTGTTTTAATAAATAATGGCAAATTTTCAACATCTTGCAAGTGTATGAAGGCTCAATCTCATGACACCTTGCCTGCTGCACAAAGACATTCTTACACTGCTTTGAGTGTTAGGGCTCAAACAAAACACAATCATTACACAAATGCATCAACACGCTACTTTCAATAGGATCTGGCGCAGGCTTGGAGGGCCGAAGCGCCTGTTCCTGTGCTGTAATTTTCTTTGTTCTTTGACCAGATAAAAAGGAAAAGGGAGGTGTATAACAGTCATCAAGGGAACATGAGTCCCTGGAGACGCACTAACGTCAACCAGGCCAACATCCCCAGCACTGAGGCACTGACCATCCTCGATCAGCTACAATGGGCTGGACACTTCATCTGCATGACTGACACGAGACTCTCCGCATGTTCTCATCCCAGCTTCAAAAAAGCAGGCGAGACCCAGATGTGCAGAGGAAGCACTCGGTGATAAACTCAAGTCCTCAATGGTGAAGTGCGACATTCCTGCAGACACCTGGGAATCGCCGGTCTCAGACGGCCTAAAGCCTGAAGAGCACCTGGGAAGGCATCAAACACTTTGAGGCTTGCCTTTGGAAGCAGCGGAAGCCATGCAGCCACACCAACACCTCCCTCACCCCTTCCCACGACTGCCTTCTGCCCCGAGTGCAACAGAGCCGACGGCAGCTGCATCGGTCTGTACAGCCGGCGATCAATTCAGCCTGAGAGTGGGAGAGTGTCATCCATATCTGCGAGAAACCACCATGATGATGATGTATAGTGTGCAGGGGCATCTCGTCATAGCAATTCAGAGAACAAATACAGGGCAACAGAACGCTGGTGACCAAGATTAGGATGAGGGAGAATCTCAAAATCTTCTACAAGTGTCTCAGAGGGAAAGAGAAAACCCAGGGAAAACCAGGTCTCATTAGGGATGAAGAGGCAAATGAATGGTTTGAACTGGAGGGCAATGTCAGGTGTTAAACGAGAATTTCACATCAGCTTTTACATGTGAGAAGGAGCACACAATTCTCGGACAGAATTAACAGAGACTGGGGAGATGTTAGGTGTTTTGGTGAATTTAAAATTGGACAAATCCCAGGTTTGGATGAGGTGTATGCCACGATGCCCAGGGAGATGAGAGAAAACATTCCACTCGCCCTCATACAGAGATTTCAAAAGTACCAAAGGACTGGAGAACAGGTAACATAGTTCCACTTATCAAAATGCGTGACAAACATAAAGCAGAGTATTACAGACCGGTGAGTATCACATCAGTAGAGAGGAAAATATTGGAGAAAATTCTGAACGGCAGACTTAATTTCCATTTCAAGAAGTGGGGTCTGATCAGCGACCGTCAGCATAGCTTTGTCAGAGGGAGGTCACGCCTCACAAACTTAGATGATTCTTTCAAAGAGGTGACGGAGTGTGCAGATGGGAGTTGATGTAATGAAAATAGATTTCAGCAAAGACTTGGACAGGGTCCCAAATGGGAGCGTGGCAAAGAAGGTAAAGCTCGGGGGGTCCAGGAAAATACAGCAAGTTGAATCCAAAGTTACAGATTGGTCAAATGGGCAGGTCAACGGTAGATGGAATGTTAACCCTGATCAATAAGGCAATTTGGACAAACTAACAAGGCAAGGAATCATTCAAAGAAATGCCAGGACACTAGGAAGATCAGAGGAATGGTGTGATCTTGGGGTGCTTGTCCACAGATTCCTGAACATGGAATGGCAGCTTAAAAGGACAGTTCAGAAAGCACATGGCTCAAGAGCTGTACAGGACTTTGGTTAGGCCCCAGCTGAAGTGCTCAGTGCAGTTCTGGTCTCTCCATTATAGAAAGGAGGTGTTTGCATTTGAGCATGTGTGGAGGACATTCATCAGGATGTTCTGAGGGGGTGAAGCATTTTAACTCGATGGAGAGTCTGGATAAGTTTGCGTTAGCAATAACTGCTAATGCTGGAGTCTGAGATCACACAGTGTGGAGCTGGAGAAACACTGCAGGCCAGGCAGCATCACTGTTGCCGATCTCTGATTAAAGGTCTAGGCCTGAAACATCAGCTTTTGTGCTCCCGAGATGCTGCTTGGCCTGTTGTGTTCAGCCAGCTCCACACTGTTCTCATAGATTCTCCAGCATCTGCAGTTCCCATTGTATCTAGCATCACTGTTTTATCTGGATAAGGTTGGCTTGTTTTCTTTCGAGTAGAGAAGGTTGAAGGAGGTCCTGAAAAAATTGTTTCGATTAATATGGGTAGGGGCGAGGTAAAAAGAAGGTCCATAATGGGGTCGGTCGGGGGGCGGTGGTGGTAGAGGAAGAGATACATACATTTAAGCTAAAAGCTCAGAAGGAATTTCAGGAAAGAAAAGACACCCAGAAGGTGCTGGGGGGTTGGAATTCATTGTCTGGGACTTCAGTTGAGGTGGATAATCTTTTCACATGAAAGAAAAAGGGTTGGTACAGCACGTAAAATGAAATAACATTCAAGGCAATGGGCCTATTGCTAGAACATGAGCCGAATGTCAACTTAGTGTGGCTTCAGTGGTTACAGACACAATGGAATGAAGTGCTTGTTCAATTCTGTACAATTCTCTGATTCTATGATTCTGGAGCAGGGGACAGTGAGTGGACAGCACGGGACAGTTCACCTATCTTCTCTTTTATCCATCTTCTATCTGCCTCCGCACTTCTCCCTATTTTTTACAGAATCCCCTTCTCCTCCCCCATTTTTGAAGAAGGGTCTCGACCCGAAACGTCAGCTTTCTTGCTTCTCTGATGCTGCTCGGCCCGCTGTGTTCATCCAGTTCTACACCTTGCTCTCTCAGATTCTCCAGCATTGGCAAGTTCCTACTATCTCTTGAGGAAACTTACTTGTTTTTGCACCCAAACTGTGGTGAGAATGTGGAACGCACCGACTGTGTGGGTGGTAGAGGCAGAAAGCATGATAACATTTAACAAGTCTGTGATTGGGCATTTGCGATGCCAAGGCAAACAAGGCTCTGGGTCGAGTGCTGGGAAATGTGATGAGAATAGTTCGGGACTTGCATCTTGTGAGGGCACATACAATTTGCTGAAGGGTCTGTTCCATTGCCATGGCACTCTATTATGCTGTCCCTCAATGATCCTGTGACAAGCAAGTGAAGGTTTACAGAAACAGGTACTTTTCAAGGACAATGCCAAAAGGAAAAGTGATGCACAGTCAAAGTGCATGTAAGAATTTAACCAAGGATTAACACCATTGAAGAACTGGAATTTGTGCCAATGCACCAAACCTGCAGATGAAAATGCAGTGCCCAGTTTGATTGCAAACTGCAACAACCACCAGTTAGTAACATGATCAATGGAAATATCTGAATGCCTGTTGTTGTGATCTCAAGCATTTACCTGCGTCGAGTGAAATCCACCACCATAGTTCTGTTGCATCGTTAGCCACCTCGCAATCGGTGTTGCATAGTCAGTATCATTCCTTGACAATGCTTGAAGCAAGGCATAAGCAGTGGTTTCCACAGTCATCGCAAAAGCCTATGCTGCTTCAATTGGATATGGCTTCTCGTCCTCCAACAATGGAGGCTTTCCAGTTACCGACATCAGAATCTGTCATTTGAGAAAGGGATTAGCTGAGAATAAAGTTTACATCATATAGATTTTTGTTTGCATTTCACCAACACAACAATGGTTTTCTGGTCAAGATCCACCATTGTCTCACCACTGATGTCTATAACATTCTCCATACTTCCCGCTCAGTGATGGGTCCTTTTGTTTGGGAAAAATAGGCACCTTCGAATGCAAATGAATCAAGGTGAGCTTTAGTTTCTCATCAGGCTACATGGCAGTTATTACAAGATGTTACGAACAAAAGGTGAAGAGGCAGATGAAACCATTCATCGCATCAGTCTGGATGATCTTCTTGCCCTCATCCTGAGGAGGCATCACAGATCTTTACTTACACGCAATTCAAGTTATTTCATGCAATGACAAGACTGAATGTTCTGGATACTGCAAATGCCATGGCACCTGGCAGCATCTGACAAACTGTATTGGAACAATGTGCCCCAAGGTCAGCACACCAACAGTAAATGTTTTCCAGTACATTTTTAAACACTTGCGACACTCACATTTCAGAGAAAGATGACCTATCATGTAATAGTCAGACAAATTGTGCTGACCAATTATGGCCTCAATGTATTCTCAATCATCAGCAAAGTAATGCAACATCTGGATGACAGTGCTGTCAAACAGCTGCACACTAAGGTTCAGTTTACTTTTCGTCATGCCACACTTCTCGTAACCTCATTCAGGAGTTACCACAAATATGATCAGCGATCCTGAGCTTGAAAAGGAAGGAAAGTGCAATCTGTCATTTCCACCAAGCCAACTTCTGATTGAATGTGGTGTGAAGCAGAGGAATAGAAAATTGAGTCAGTGGCATTCACTGGATACCTGCACTGGTTGAAGTCATGTCTTCATTTGAACCAAATTGGAGACATGAATGTTCATTGAATATTGTCCAGGTGTCCAGCAGAATTCATGACTTTTCCAACAGTGAAATCAACAATGAGAAAATACAGTGAGACTTGGACAACGATCAGGCTGGGCCTGATAAACGATAAGTAACATTTGCACCACACAAGTGCTAAGCAGCAATCAGCTCCAACAAGAGAGAATATGACCATATCACAAAATTCCATGTCCTTACCTGAACATCATCCTTACATTTATTTTTAAATGTACAAGTGCTATCCAAGCCATGCAAGGCTATGCACCAGGTGTTGGAAATGAGGTTAGAAAAATTCACTGCTTCTCTTTGACTGTCACAGAATCCGTGAGCTTAAGAATTTCATTCTCCTGTATTGTAGACTACTGAGGTGCTTGGCTATCCACTTCATCAAGGTTAACACTGATCTAAAACTAAACTGGGTCAGTTATCTAATCAGCAGTAGCCAGGTCCGTGGTACAAACCGCCCTGCTGTGGAACAGGGTCAGGCAAATCCAAGTGAGTGATTGTGGTTGGAGGCTCATTCGTTGGGGGCATGGTGTCTGTCGCCACATTTGAGACAGCAGGGCTGTGTGTTGCTTCCCTGGTGCAAAGGTCAAGGACATCTCTGAGTGGTTGCAACAAATTCTTAAGGGGGAGGGTGAGCAGCCAGAGGCTATTGTCCACATTGGTACCAATGACGTAGGAAGAAAGAGGGATGTGATCCTGTGGACTGTGTACAAGGAGTTAGCAAAGAGGCTGAAAGGCAGGACCTAGAGGGTAATAGTTACTGGGTTACTACCAGAGCCACATGTTCGTGAGCTAAATTATAGAAAGATAGGTGAGATGAATGCATGGTTAAGGAGCTGGTACAGGGGCCAGGGTTTCAAGTTCATGGATAACTGGGTCCACTTCTTCGGCAAGGGGTGACCTGTGTAAGAGGAATGGGTTGCACCTGAACTGAACGGGAACAAATATCTTCACACGGAGGTTTGCTAGTGCTACTTAGGATGATTTAAAGGCTGGCAGGCAGCTGGAAACGAGAGCAGCAGGTCAGCAAGTCGATGAATTGATAGCAGGTACATGTTAGGACCAATAAATCAGAAAAGAATGGCAGTCAGACACAGGTACATGAACATGATGGCACAAACAAGCTGACCTATGTTTCTTTCACTGCAAGGAGTATTATAGCTCAGGCAAATGAGCTTAGAGCCTGGATCAGTACATGGGACTCTGATGTTGAGGCCATTACATGGGTTTGGTTGAGACAGAGACCGGACTGGTTGCTCAATGTTCCAGGGTTTCATTGTTTTCGAGAAGATAGAGGGGAAGGTAAAAGAAGGAGGTGCTCTCCTGACCTGTGGGAAATGTGACATCTGCACCCAGAAAGGACATTCTGGAGGGCTTGCCCACTGAGGCAATATAGGTAGCATTCAAAAATAAGATAGACACAATCACTCTGATCAGATTAAACTAATAGCCTGCTCCCCTGTTGCCACTGACACACTGAGGAACAAATATGCAGGCAGCTTGTGAAATGATGCACTAACTCAGAGTTGTCACAGTCAGTGAATTTAACCTCCACGGTATTGACTGGGACTCCCTTACAACAAGAGTTTAAATGAGGCTGAATTTGTTAAGTCTATCCAAGAGAGTTTCTTGACACAGTATATGGATAGAAGATGGGCCATGCTGGACTTTGTCCTGGTCAGGTAACTGGTGAGAAGGGTGGGAAAGCATTTTGGAAATAGTGATCACAACTCCTTCAATTTTAAGATTGCTATGAAGAAGGATAAGTCAGGACCTTGGGGGAGAGTAAATTATATCAATTTTAGGTAGGAGCTGGGGAGTGTTAATTGGGGGGAGCTGTCACATTTGCCACATGGGAATTGTTTAAAGGCCTGCTTATGAGTTTAGGATCAGGAAGGAGGAAGGACAAGGATGGCAAGGTAAAAGACCCTTGGATAATTGGGGAGGTTGTGAAGTTAGTCAAATGGGCAAAAAACAGAAATATGTCAGGTTTTGGAAGCTAAAATCGAACAGGGCCGACATAAAGAAAGCAGAAAAAGAAAGGGTGATGAAATGACCTTGGCAAGGAGGGTTAAAGGAAATCCCAAGGCATTCGATGCATACATCAAAAACAAGGGGATAAATAGTGAGAAAGTAGGACCATTCAGGATAAAGGAGGGAACTTGTGTACGGAAGCAGAGGATATGAGCAAGATCCGAAATGAGGACTGTGCATCACTATTCACTCAGGCGAAGGGTGTGGAGGATAGTGGGATTTGTGTGGAGCATGCTCATATGACAACAGCATTTTGAGATCAAGAAAGAGCATTAAGGTGGATAAGTCCTCAGGACCCAATGGTATCTACTCAAGGATTTTGAGCGAGGTGAGAGAGGAGATTGTCGGGGCATTCAGCAATATCTTTGTATCCTTGGTAGCCACTGGAGGGGTACTGGAGGACGAGCAAGTTGCTAAATGTTCTTCTTCTGTTCAAGAAGGTAAATAGGATCAATCCAGGAAACTATAGACTAGAGAGTCTCTCATCGTTCATTGGGAAGCTATTGGAGAGAATTCTTAGGGATTGTATTTACCTGTATTTGGAACAGCATTGCCCAATTAGGGACAGTCAGCATGGCTTTGTGCAGGGCAGGTCATGTCTTACTAACTTGATTGAATTTTTTGAGGAGGTAACTAATGTGATCATTGAAGGTAGAGTGGTGGATATTGTTGACATGGATGTTAGCAAGGCTTTCAACAAGGTGCTTCACCGTAGGATCATCCAGAAGATTAAGATCCATGGGGTCCGTGGTCACTTATCTGCTTGGATTCACAACTGGCTTGCCCAGAGAAGGCAGAGGGTGGTGGTGGAAACGTGCTTTTTAGGCTGCAGATCCAGGACTATTGTGTTCTGCAGGGATCTGTACGGGGACCTCTGCTGTTGTGGTATATATATAAAATGACTGAGGTGACAAGATAGATGGATGGGTTAGTAAGTTTTTAGACGATAGAATGATTGGTAGAGTGGTAGTTAGGGTAGAAAGTCATAAAAGGATACAGAAGGATACAGATCCGTTGCAGAAATGGCAAGTGAATTTTAATCCATTAAGTGTGAAGTGCTCCACTTTGGGAAATTAAATGTTAAGGAAAAATATACAGTTAATGGCAGGACCCTGAGCAGCATTTGTGTATACAGGGATCTTGGGATTCAGTTCATCGCTCCCCGAAAGGGGCCACACAAGTTGATCGAGTGGCAAAGAAGACGCATGGAATGCTTGCCTTTATTAGTTCGGGAATCGAGCACAAGAATCAGGATGTCATGTTCCAGCTTTAGAACACTTTGGTTAGGCCTTAAGTATTGCACTCTGAAGAATTGTATCCAATTCTGGTCGTCATGTTACAGGAAGGACGTGGAGGTTTTGAATAGGGTGCAAAAGAGGTTGCCTGGATTTGAGGGCTTGAGCTAGAAAGGAGAGGCTGGAAAGACTCAGACTGTTTTCTCTGCAGTGGCAGAGGTTGAGGGAAGACTTGATAGAGGTTTACAAATTTGTGACATGCATGGACAGATTCTGACTGTAACCCTTCTCCCAGATTTGAAATGTCTAAAACTGGGGGCATGTATTTAAGGTGAGAGCAGGAAAGTTCAAAGGAGATGTCAGAGACAATTCTTATATACAGAGAGTGGTAGGAGTCTGAAAAGCACTGCCGGGGTGGCTGTGGAAGCAGATACAATAGGGCCGTTTAAGACACTTTTATATACGTACATGAATATACAAGGAATGTAGGGATATGAATCAAGGACATTCAGAAGGCTTTAGCTAAATTCGGCATCATGTTTAGCACAACATTGCATGCCAAAGGGCCTGTTCCTCTGCTGAAGTGTTCTTGGATCTATGTTAATCAATGTGACTGGAACCGTAGATCAGAGACAATAGATTCTACAGCAAGTAACTCACTTTGGACTTCTCAACATCTGTCCACTGCCGATAAACTCCAAATCCGGGTGTCAATGAAATACTCTTCACTCAGCTGAACGAGTGCGACTCCGACAACACTATCGATAAACGACAGCAATGCAGTCAAATCATCCCACTGATTGATCCCCCTTCTTACGTAAGGATATAGGAAAACAGGTAGGCCATTCAACCCTTCAAACACTTTCTACCATCCAATGAGATTATAACTTAATTGCGGCCTACCTCCATATTGCCTTTGGTCCATATCCCTCAATACTGTTTTTCCTTTCGGTCGAACTGAAAATTTACAATTAACAATGGATCGAGAATGAACTGTTGTTTGAGATGGGGAGTTACAACGAGACAATGCACCAATTCATCAAACTCCTTCCACAGTACCTGATAATTGTGTGAACCCTACCACCCAAAAATATTTAAACAGCAGCTCCAGAATCTGCATGTTCCCTGTCAAAATCAGCAGAATCCTGGATCTGGAACTGTATGACTGTTACTTCATTTCCACTGAGTAAAAGCAATTCATCTCCTGTCCTCAGTATTTCATTAATATATTCATACCACGTGCATTGCAGCTATTCAACAGGCCAATTCTCCACAACCTTCTCAACAGCAATTCTGGATGGATAGCAAATGCAGCCCAAGAAAGCAACATCAATGACATGCTCGTGAATTTTAAAAATTATCATGACAATATTTGCGGATTATAACAAATCTCAGACTTCATTACGTCAAAAAATCCATTCTCCCCCTCTCCCCACTGCTTGGATGTGCATTCATGATTGTGATTTACAAAGAACAGCAACTAATTTGAAACAATTCACTTGCAAAAATAGAACAAAAATCTAGTTTTGTGCAAAACCGATGCGAAACAGATAGTAGCGGATCGCGAAGGGGACTGTTGGAGAATGCAGAATATAGACAGATTGGAGAGTTAGGTGGAGAAATGGCAGATGGAGTTCAATCCGGGTAAATGCGAGGTGATGCATTTTGGAAGATCCAATTCAAGAGCGAACTGGACGGGAAATGGGAAAGCCCTGGGGAAAATTGATGCACAGAGAGATCTGGGTGTTCAGGTCCATTGCACCCAGACGGTGGCAACGCAGGTCAATAGAGTGGTCAAGAAGGCATACGGCATGCTTTCATTCATCAGACGGGGTATCAAGTATAAGAGTTGGCACGTCATGTTACAGTTTTATGGGACTTGGGTTCACATTTGGAATATGGCGTACAGTTCTGGTCGCCACATTACCAATAGGACGTGAATGCTTTGGAGATGGTGCAGAGGAGGTTCACCAGGATGTTACCTGGTATGGAGGGCACTAGCTCTGAACAGAGGTTGAGTAGATTGGGATTATTTACATGAGAAAGACGGAGATTGAAGGGGGGGACCTGATTGATGTCGACAAAATCATGAGAGGTATAGACAGGGTGGATAGCAAGAAGCTTTCTATCTCAGAGTGGGGGGACTCAATTACTAATTTCAAGGTGAGAGGGGAAAAGTTTAAGGCATATGAGTGGAAAGTTCTTTATGCAGAGAGTCGTGGGTGCCTCAAACGCGTTGTCAACGCAGGCGTTCGAGGCGGCACAATAGCGTCATTTAAGATGTATCTAGACAGAAACATGAATGGGCAGGGAGCAAAGGGAACAGATCCTTGGAAAATAGGTGACAGGTTTACATAAAGGATCTGGAATGGCGCAAGCTTGGAGGGCCAAAGGGCCTGTTCCTGTGCTGTAATTTTCTTTGTTCTTTTCCTCTTTGAAACAGTTTGAAGGCTGGCTATCAGCTAGACAACAGCAGCGATCCCTGGGATTCGTCATTAGAAACATGAAGGAGTTTCCAACATCAATTGGACAGAGAGCGTATATGAAGATTCAAGTCACTATTTCATCTACAACTTTCCACTCACAACGGTGAAATGCCCTTTCAGAACTACAGTGCATGTTAGTCCAGAACATGCTGCACTCAAGCCACTTCCATTTTTCCACTTCCTGAACTACAATTTGATCCCTTCATTTCCTGCTTTGTTTGCTTTTATGTTTTTCTAGTCTTGAAGGTTTCTACAGTACAAATTTACAGTTGCCCTATTATAGGAAGGATATTTTTAAGCAAGAGTGGGCACAGAAGAAATTTACCAGATCGTTGCTGAGCATGGAAGGTTTCAGTGATAAAGGAAGGTTGGGTCAGCTGGAACTTTTTTCACTGGAGCAAAGGGGGATGAAAGGTGACCTGATCAAGGTTAATAAATAGGACAAGGCTGGAGGGATATGGGCCAGGAAGAGGCAGTTGGGACTAGTTTAGTTTGGGATTATGTTGGACCTAAGGGCCCATTTCCACGCTGTACGACTATGACTCTATAAAATAGGCTGACAAGGTCAAGTAACACATACCGTCCCAAAACGAGAAAAAAAAAGCACAGCATCCCCCTCAAATTACATCTCACCACAGGACAAGTTAAGGCCAGGCTACTACATAGAACAAACATCAACACTGCATCTCAAACCTCCACTGGAATTGAATAGTTTTGCATTTATCTTGATAAGTGAAACCACATTCTGTTCTCCAACCCTCTGGTACTTCCCTTGTGAGAGGAATTGAAAAACTGGTCAGGGCCACTGAGATTTTCTTTCTGAGGTAACAAGGTGCAGAGCTGGATGAAAACAGCCGGCCAAGCAGCATCAGAGCAACAGGAAGGCTGACGTTTCAGGCCCAGACACTTCTTCAGAAATGGGGGAGGGAGAGGGTGTTCGGAAATAAATAGGGAGAGAGCGGGAGGCGGATAGAAGTTGGATAAAGGAAAAGATAGGTGGACAGGAGACAGACAGGTCAAAGAGGCAGGGATGGAGTGCAGGTGGGAAGTTAGGGAGCAGACAGGGCAGTCCAGATAGGACGAACAGGTCAAGGGGGCGGGAAGAGGTTAGTCGGTAGGAGGTGGGGGTGGGGCTTGAGGTGGCAGGATGGAATAGGTGGGTTGGTTTTGGGTTGCGGGAGCAGGAGGGGAGATTTTGAAGCTTGTGAAGTCCACATTGATACCACTGAGCTGCGGGGTTCCCAAGCGGAATATGAGGCGCTGCTCCTGCAATCTTCAGGTGGCACTGCAGGAGACCCAGGATGGACATGTAATCTGAGTATTGGGAGGGAGAGGTGAAACGGTTCGCGACTGGTAGGTGCAGTTCTTTCGTGCATCGGTGACTTGCAAAGGTCCCGAAGCCTCCGCTTGGTTTCCCCGATGTAGAGGGGGCCACAATGGGAACAGCGAATACAGAATATCACATTAGCAGATGTGCAGGTGAACATCTGCTTGATGTGGAATTTCTTCTTGGGGCCTGGGATGGGGGTGAGGGGGGAGGTATCGAGACAGGTGAAGCACTTCCTGCAGTTGCAGGAACAAGTGCCGCGTGTACTGGGTGCTGGGGGGGGAGTGTGGAGTGCATAAGGGAGTCACCTAAGGGTGGGGAGGGAAAAAATGTCTTTGGTGGTGGGGTCAGAGTGCAGATGGCAGAAGGGGTGAGGGGTGAGTTGTGGGAAATGCGGGTGACCCGGTCGAGGGTGTTTTCGACCACTGCGGGGGGTGGGGGGCGGGGGGAGTTGCGGTCCTTGAAAACTAAAACTTCTCTTTCAAATCCTCCCACCTCCTACAGACAAAGTGGGTGGCCAGGGTATCCACATGGGCCCAAGCTATGCCTGCCTCTTTGTAGATTACATGGAACGATCCCTCTTCCATACCTACACTGGCCCTAAACCCCACCTCTTCCTCCGTTACATTGATGACTGTATCGGCGCCACTAATGTGGTAGCTGCATCCGCTGTTCCCATTGTGGCCTCCTCAACATCAAAGAAACCAAGCGGAGGCTTGGGGACCGCTTTGCACATCACCTATGCTCACTTCACACTAAACAACTCCCCCTCGCAGTCCTCAGATGACATGTCCATGCTGGGCCTCCTGCAGTGCCGCAATGATGCCACCCGAAGGTTGCAGGAAGGGCACTTCATATTCTGCTTGGGAACCCTGCAGCCCAATGCTATCAATGTGGACTTCACAAGCTTCAAAATCACCCCTCCCCACAACTGCATCCCAAAACCAGCCCAGCTCATTCCCGCCTCCCGAACCTGTCTTTTCTCCCTCCTATCCCCTCCTCCCACATCAAGCCCCACCACCATCTCCTATCCTCTTGATCTTTGGCCTTGATCTTTGAGTCCTCATTTTCTACAGATTTAGTACCAGAGGGCTGCAAATGTTGTGCCCTTGTTCAAGAAGGGCAGGAGAGATGACCCAGGTGATTATAGACCAGTGAGCCTTACGTCTGTTGTCGGAAAAGTTTTGGAAAGGATGAGAAGAGATTTAGGATTTCTAAACATCAAGCAAGCACCAATTTGATTGGAGATCGTCAACATGGATTCGTCAAGGGCAGGTCGTGTCTCACAAACCTCACTGAGTTTTCAGAAGGTGACCAAGCATGTGGACGAGGGAAGGGCCGTTGACGTGGTGTACACGGTCTTCAGGAAAGCCTTTGATAAGGTTCCACGTGGTCGGCTATTGGAGCAAATATGGACGCATGGGATTGAGGGACATTTAGCAGTTTGGATGAGAAACTGGCTTTCTGTAAGAAGGCAACTAGTGGTGGTTGATGGAAAATATTCAGCCTGGAGTCAATTCGCTCGTGGTGTGCACAAGGATTTGTTTTGGGACCACTGCTGTTTGTCATTTTTATAAATGATTTGGATGCAGGCACAGGTGGATGGATTACTCAGTTTGCAGGTGACACTGAAGTTGGTGGAGTGGTGGGCAGTGTGGAAGAACGTCGCAGGTTGCAGGGAGACTTGGATAAACGGCAGAATTGGGCTGAAAGGTGGCAAATGGAGTTCAATGTGGATAAATGTGAGGTGATTCACTTTGGGAAGAATAATAGGAAGGCAGAATACTGGGTCAATAGAAAGATTCTGGGCAGTGTGGATGTGCAGAGGGATCTTGGTGTCTATGTACATAGATCCCTGAAAGTTGCCACCCAGGTTGATGGTGCTGTTAAGAGGGCTTACAGTGCGTTAGGTTTCATTGGTAGAGGGAATGAGTTCCGGAGCCAAGATGTCACACTGCAACTGTACAAAATGCTAGTGCGGTCTCATTTTGGAATATTGCGTGCAGTTCTGGTCGCCCCATTACAGGAAGGATGTGGAAGCATTGGAAAAGGTGCAGAGCAGATTTACCAGGATGTTGCTTGGTCTGGAGCAAAGGCCTTATGAAGAAAGGCTGAGGGGCTTGGTCAGTTCTCATTGGAGAGGAGAAGACTAAGAGGGGATTCAAGAAACACATAGAAGATGATCAGAGGATTAGATAGGGTGGACAGTGAGAGTCTTTTTCCGAGGACGATGACATCAGCTGGTTGAGGGGGCATAGCTACAAATTGAGGGGTGATAGATTTAAGACAGCTGTCAGAGGCAGGTTCTTTCCTCAGAGAGTGGTAAGGGCATGGAACGCCCTGCCTGCCAATGTAGTTAAATCAGCCACATTACGGGCATTTAAACAGTCCTTGGATAAGCATATGGATGATGAAGGGATAGTGTCGGGGGATGGGCTTCGATTAGTTCACAGGTCAGCGCAACATCAAGGACCGAAGGGCCTGTTGTGCACTGTATTGCTCTATGTTCTATCTCCCCACCTGCATTCTTCTTCAGTGGTTCCATCCCCGCCTCTTTGAACTGTCTGTCTCCTCTCCACCTATCTTCGATCCGCCTCCACTTCTCT